>NW_023657416.1:99432-104777 GCF_015228065.2 Penaeus monodon | reverse complement strand
TCAGGAGAGGTTAGGGCGGGCACATCTGGGCTGGAGACTTGGTCTATTAGTCGCGTGCCCCTTTCCTCCAGAGCAGGGTTCGCACCGACGCGCTCGGATGCGAATCGGAATGATAGAAAGATAGCTATCTGGAGTCGGGGAGTGGCGGCGGCTGTAGTTTTGATGGTACTCAGACACATAGTCTCGTCCAGGGTCACAGTTGGCACAAGGCGATGCGGAATTGCGGTGGCGGAACCTGGGAAGGGTCATGGATTACGAGCCGTTGAATGGCAGTTGTGAGTTCAGCGAGCTGTGTCGCGATGGACTCCAAGGTTAAAGACGGGGTAGTGTGTAATAGTTGAAACTTGTGCGGTGTTCTGTATATCCAGGATTTCATCAGCTTTCGAGACTAGTTGTTTGAAGGGGAGTTCTGATGCTAGAAGCACGGTTTGAGCCGCTGCTGGCAGACGCAGGAAGAACATTTAGTGCAGGATATTGTGAGGCAGGTGTGTGTTGGCACAGGCGAGGCTACATTTGATGTATCAGAGTATTTCCGAGGGAGTACGGCCATCCCATGCATTTCATGGGGAAGGTGCTGCTCGCTGCAGGATTGCTTCCTTGAGGAGTTCGTAGGTGTTGTACTTGGAATTGTTTATGAGTTCAGGTGAGAGATTTGTCAAAAGTATTCCGATATTGGTGATAGAAGAGCTGAACATGGCAGAAGAGGAACTGTTCCGTCTGCAGAAACGATTCTGGAAGGCAGGCAATGGTGCTGGTAGGCAGTGGCTTTAAGGAGGCTGATAGACTCATGGGTAAATTGGACCAGTGTGGTTAAACACAAAGTTAGTCAAATTAACCCTTGGTGGAGCTTACAAGGGTGTTCAGCGGTCAGAGCTTAGCAATGAATGTGTGATTCTAGACTTAAATGAGCCAGCCGCGATGTATACTCTCCGGTCAAGTCTGGAGAGCTTTGCTATGATTGGCAGGAACCAAATCAGCAAAGAACATGAGCCTGGTTCTACCATGTGTGGAAGCTCATCACGAAGTGCTCACCACATTAAGAAGTGAATGATAGAAGGGCTTTCAGGACCGCTAGGTCCCAAGGATTTTGGTGCAATAGGCTAAAAAAGAGTGATTTGACTCCTCCACAGCAAGCTCGACCTTGGCTCTTGCATAATGCCCTTGCTGTATAGCGCTCACCTTATATTGTTGCCGCGATTCTAATTGCTTGCAATTAGCTTTGTGCCCTGTATCTACTCTTTACTATACATATTTTTTCCGTATTAGGATAATTTGCTTCGCATCCTCTGGTGAACTGGACTCCATCTTAGAGCTCATGCTCAGACATGAGCAGACCTTTACCTCCCACAGGGAAGTAAAGGACTGCCCACGGGGGAGGGTGTGTCTGGGGGGCCTTAGCGTGCCTGTCTTATGGTGCCAGTGAGTTGCCATCCTTTGCTAGGGACTGGTATGGCAGACCATCTCATGACTGCCACTTTAAAAAACATCCTATAGGAAATTAATAGGCAGGTAAAAGCCCCTCCTTTTCGATGCCTTAAGTCACCTTGCCCCCGTTCTGTCTAAATTAGCAACAGTTCATATCACCCATGCTATGGCATGACCATGGGACTTGTCATAAATTGTTATATGCTGGAGAGCCCATCTCCTGTGAGGTGGCTCTCCAGAAGATTTTCACAATTACTGAGATGGCAGTACACACACAACTTTAAGATATACAATGGCTTCAAGATGATAGCAGCCAAACCTGAACCTGGCCCCATTCCTCTCGACCGAAGGCCAAAGGAAGTTAAAAGGTCAGGCTTTACTCCTGTCCCCTCTCCCAAAACGAAGGCAAAAATGCACGGTCGTGGCTATAAAGATCGACAGGACGATCCTCACACGATTGTGTGAGTCCATCAGCCAAGAAGTATCTGCCAAGAACGGTGTCACTGTCCTTGACGTTTACAAGCCTCCCGAATCACGAATCATTAAGATTCGTGTATCTGCCCCAGAGGAAGCCCAGAAACTTCTTACATGTGGGATTGTGATGTTTGATACATCGGTTCCAACCTACAATATTGATCCAGAGTGCTTTATTCCCATTGAACAATGCCTTAACTGTTCCCGGGGTACGAACACAATAAACACACATGCACACACAACACACACACACAACAGATGCTCCCGTTGCGGTGGCGAAGGTCACTACTTCGCCAAATGCTAGGAGACCATCAAATGCTGCAACTGCGAGAGGTCGCACATTGCAGTTAGCGGATCCTGTCCCAAACGGAAGGAAATACTCAAAGCAAAACGAAATAATCTTAGGGAAAACTAAAACACTGCTCCCTCATATGCCACAACAGCTGCCACACTACCTGCCCAGACTAGCATACCCAAACGACCTGCATCTACCTCCAGGACAGCTCTACCTCCACCTCCCCCAATTTCAACAACAATTCACACCTAACACAAACCAAAAAATACAAGCAATCTTACATGTAGCTCTCATTGCTGCTAAATTCAATGCTAAGAAATTCCCAAACATTTTCCGTATCATGTTACAGAGAAACGAATTCCCTAGCATTGTTGTCCCAGAGGAGATCTTGGAAGACGACAATTTATACATCCCTGAGTACGCCACATCACAAACCACAGCAACTGAGGTGACAAACACTAACCCAGAGCCTCATTGTTCCACACAAAGACACCTCGTTTTGCAACCAGCACCACAACGAAATACAAAAGAAGCTGCACAGACACTTAACTACAAAAACACTGAACACAACTGCAAACAGATCTCACCACCAAAAAGCAAAAAGGATAACCCAGTCCTGCAGCCTCGTCGTCATCATATGGATGACACCATCCTTGATGACGAGAGTAGCGGCTCCGAGATCGACGTCGAGGCCGTTCCCGAAGCCGTGGAAGAGCTCCCTCTTCCCTTGGAGGGTGCCGTTGCCGTGCTCCCTTCTAGGAGGCGCTTGGGACAGCGCGGAAGTATTGGGAATTGGCCCGCCGATTCCCAGGACTGTGTCCTGCTAACAGGAGTCTCTTCCTGACCTCGCATCCAGGATCACATGAGTTTCTCACCCTCTCATTCAGCCACCTGACTTCATGGCAGTCAGGTGATTCACCCCACAGGGCCCCATTATCCTTTTCTACTGCCTATATAAATCCAAATACTAATTTGCCTCTTGCAGACTTCAACAATTCAATTATACAAACCTCCCACTCTTCTTTGCCGGAGATATCAACGCTACCCACACGACACTACACCACAGCACTACCAATGCACACAGAAGGCAACTTCTTTCTATTTTGAAATCAAAAAACATTAGGACCCGACTTCTTCACCTCACACAAATAGAGGAAAGTGCTGCCCTGATCTCGTTTTCGGGAACAGGCAGCTCTTGCCTACCACACACACCTACAGCCCGGTCCGAACGTTGGTTCAGACCACATAGCCATCATAATTAAAATTTCCACATCACTAATACTAAACAAAGAAAGACGATCTTTCCGGTATAAACAAGCAGACTGGGAATCGTTTACATCCAGATTTGATGATCAAAATTTTGAAATTTTAAAATTTTATGGGCTGGATTTTCCCAAAAAGTAGATGAGCATTAGAATTACATCTTCGCTTCCATCTCCTCAACTATGCTGAGCACCATCCCCAGGTCTCAGTATAAAGCTTGCATAACATTTCAGCCATCGGAAAGGTTAAAATGTCTCCTGACCTGTTCTCGTTTTACTCAAAATTTAAACAAATTAAATCATGTTCGATGGGACTTATCTATTCTAAGAAGACACGTCATCGATAGTCTTGATAACAACCGACAAAAATATTGGACCGATTTAGTAAAAAAAAGAAAAGAAAAGTAGAATACAACAGAGTTCCCAATCCACGGGAATTTTGGCAAAAAATTAAACACCTTAAATGTAGTAACTATACCCCCCTTCTCCCACCTCATTCATAATAACGTAAAAGTTTCAGATCCCGTGATGTTATTAAAATGTTCGTTTTCTACCCTCACCCTCCTCATCCCCTGTTCACTTACAGAATTCAAGAAATTGATACCTGGAGCCAAGAGAACAGGGTAGAAAATATCCCAGAGCTAATTATCCGACTGGATAGGCTGGACGACACCTGCGAACTCACAGCCCCCATCTCGAGTGAGAAAGTAAAAGAAAAAATAAAGAGGTTTCCTCATAAGGCTCCAGGCTCCTCACAGGTCGGAAGCGACGCTCTTATTCACCTTCCTGACAATTTTTTACAAGCTTTGACTCACCTTTACAATGCCTCTCTCGCTACCAGCTATTTTCCCATTCTCTCTAAGACTGCTTTAGTGGCCTTCATTCCTAAAAAAAAAAAAAATACTTGACTGACCCCAAGAGTTACCACCCTATTATTCTACTCGAGACATTAGGCAAAATTTTCAATAAAACAAAAACAAATCATAACACTCGACTAAGGCGGTATCTCGAAGACCATAACCTCTCTCCCTCAACCACTTCGCCTTTCGCTCGCATCGCTCGACGCAGGACGCACTCATCATCATCACAAACTACATAAACAGCAAGAAAGACCGACGATTAAAGGACCGTTCTTGTCACAAAACACGTTAAGCAAGCCTTCGACACGGTCTGGCATGCTGGCTTGAAGTACAAGTTGTGCACTAAATTTAACTTCCCACCTTTGATCAAAAAGTTACTCTGCAGTTTTTTTTAATGAGCGCAGATTAAAATTAAAATTCTTAAACAAAGTATCAAACACCATTTCAATGCACGCTGTAATACCTCAGGGCAACATACTCAGCCAACACTCTATACACTATACACAAACGACTACCAACAGACTCACTCACTATCCTCTATGCTAACGACTGTATGCACTTAACTCGACACAATGTACTTTCAGGTGTCATTTAGCGCATCAAGGACGAACTGGACACCGTCTCGAGATGGAGCAAAAATGGTGTATCAAGACTAACGCGACAAAAAAAAAAAGTTCTCTTTGTAGGACCACGAAAAACTTCCCCCTTACGACAAACATTTACCTCAACACCTTCAACAGACTACAAGCACCTCTCCAAGTAGATCCTTTTGTACCATCCTTGGTTTAACCTTTGATACCTACTTCGATTTCATTTGCATATCAATTCAAAGCCACCTTGGCAAGAAAAAACTCACATGCTTTATCTTTTTAAAGTGCAGTCCCACGCACGGGAGCATGTATACAAGACACAAATCAACCTCTCAAATACACCCCAGACACCCTTCACATACACAGGCAGGCATACACTAACAAGTTGACAAAACCAGCTTGTTCAGAATAAAAAGCAGCTCAGATGGATCTATATGGT
>NW_023657416.1:74432-96932 GCF_015228065.2 Penaeus monodon | reverse complement strand
ATGTACGTTTGTGATGGATGATGAGGCGCCTGCGTCGAGCGATGCGAGCGAAAGTCGAATGTTTGAGTAGAGAGAAGGTTATGGTCTTCGAGATTACCGGCCTTAGTCGAGTGTATATGATTTGTTTTTGTTTGATTGAAAATTTGCCTAATGCTCGAGTAGAATTAAAATAGGGTGGGTAACTCTTGGGTCAGTCAAGTATTTTTTTTTTTGTAGGAATGAGGCCACTCTAAAGCAGTCTTTAGAGAGAATGGGAAAATTGATGGTAGCGAGAGAGGCATTGAAAGTGAGTCAAAGCTTGTATTAAAAATTGTCAGGAAGGTGAATAAGAGCGTCGCGCTTCCGACCTGTGAGAGCCTGGAGACTTATGAGGAAAACCTCTTATTTTTTCTTTTACTTCTCACTCGAGATGGGGGCTGTGAGTCGCAGGTTGTCGTCCAGTCTATCCAGTCGGATAATTAGCTTCTGGGATTTTTCTACCTTTTCTCTTGGCTCACGTATCAAATTTCTTGAATTCTGTAGTGGAACAGGGGATGAGGAGGGTGAGGTAGGAAAACGAACATTTTAATAACATACGGGGGATCTGAAACTTTTACGTTATTATGATGAGGTGTGAGAAGGGGGGGTATAGTTACTACATTTAAGGTGTTTAATTTTTTGCCAAAATTCCGTGGATTGGGAACTCTGTTTGTATTCTACTTTTCTTTCTTTTTTACTAAAATCGGTCAATATTTTGTCGGTTGGTTATCAAGATTCGCTGACGTGTCTCTTAGAACACATAAGTCCATCGAACATGGTTTAATTTGTTTAAAATTTGAGTGTTAAAACGAGAACAGGTAAGGAGACATTTTAACCTTTCCGATGGCTGAAATGTTATGCAAGCTTTATACTGAGACCTGGGGATGGTGCTCAGCATAGTTGAGGTGATGGAAGCGAAGATGTAATTCTAATGCTCATCTACTGTTTGGAAATCCAGCCCATCAAATTTAAATTCAAAATTTTGATAATCAAATCTGGATGTAAACGATTCCCAGTCTGCTTGTTTATACCGGAAAGATCGTCTTTCTTTGTTTAGTATTAGTGATGTGGAAATTTTAATTATGATGGCTATGTGGTCTGAACCAACGTTCGGACCGGGCTGTAGGTGTGTGTGGTAGGCAAGAGCTGCCTGTTCCCGAAAACGAGATCAGGGCAGCCCTTTCCTCTATTTGTGTATGAGGTGAAGAAGTCGGGTCCTATGTCTTTTGATTTCAAAAATAGAAAGAAGTTGCCTTCTGTGTGCATTGGTAGTGCTGTGGTGTAGTGTCGTGTGGGTAGCGTTGATATCTCCGGCAAAGAAGAGTGGGAGGTTTGTATAATTGAATTTGTTGAAGTCTGCAAGAGGCAAATTAGTATTTGGATTTATATAGGCAGTAGAAAGGATAATGGGGCCCTGTGGGGTGAATAACCTGACTGCCATGAAGTCAGGGTGGCTGAATGAGAGGGTGAGAAACTCATGTGATCCTGGATGCGAGGTCAGGAAGAGACTCCTGTTAGCAGGACACAGTCCTGGGAATCGGCGGGCCAATTCCCAATACTTCCGCGCTGTCCCAAGCGCCTCCTAGAAGGGAGCACGGCAACGCCTCCAAGGGAAGAGGGAGCTCTTCCACGGCTTCGGGAACGGCCTCGACGTCGATCTCGGAGCCGCTACTCTCGTCATCAAGGATGGTGTCATCCATATGATGACGACGAGGCTGCAGGACTGGGTTATCCTTTTTGCTTGTTTGGTGGTGAGATCTGTTTGCATTTGTGTTCAGTGTTTTTGTAGTTAAGTGTCTGTGCAGCTTCTTTTGTATTTCGTTGTGGTGCTGGTTGCAAAACGAGGTGTCTTTGTGTGGAACAATGAGGCTCTGGGTTAGTGTTTGTCACCTCAGTTGCTGTGGTTTGTGATGTGGCGTACTCAGGGATGTATAAATTGTCGTCTTCCAAGATCTCCTCTGGGACAACAATGCTAGGGAATTCGTTTCTCTGTAACATGATACGGAAAATGTTTGGGAATTTCTTAGCATTGTATTTAGCAGCAATGAGAGCTACATGTAAGATTGCTTGTATTTTTGGGTTTGTGTTAGGTGTGAATGTGTTGTTGAATTGGGGAGGTGGAGGTAGAGCTGTCCTGGAGGTAGATGCAGGTCGTTTGGGTATGCTAGTCTGGGCAGGTAGTGTGGCAGCTGTTGTGGCATATGAGGGAGCAGTGTTTTAGTTTCCCTAAGATTGATTTCGTTTTGCTTTGAGTATTTCCTTCCGTTTGGGACAGGATCCGCTAACTGCAATGTGCGACCTCTCGCAGTTGCAGCATTGTATGGTCTCCTAGCATTTGGCGAAGTAGTGACCTTCGCCACCGCAACGGGAGCATCTGTGTGTGTGTGTGTGTGTGTGTGCATGTGTGTTTATTGTGTTCGTACCGGTAACAGTTAAGGCATTGTTCAATGGGAATAAAGCACTCTGGATCATATATGTAGGTTGGAACGATGTATCAAACATCACAATCCCACATGTAAGAAGTTTCTGGGCTTCCTCTGGGGCAGATACACGAATCTTAATGATTCGTGATTCGGGAGGCTTGTAAACGTCAAGGACAGTGACACCGTTCTTGGCAGATACTTCTTGGCTGATGGACTCACACAATCGTGTGAGGATCGTCCTGTCGATCTTTATAGCCACGACCGTGCATTTTGCCTTCGTTTTGGGAGAGGGGACAGGAGTAAAGCCTTGACCTTTTAACTTCCTTTGGCCTTCGGTCGAGAGGAATGGGGCCAGTTGTTCAGGTTGGCTGCTATCATCTTGAAGCCATTGTATATCTTAAAGAGGTGTGTGACTGCCACCTCAGTAATTGTGAAAATCTTCTGGAGAGCCACCTCACAGGAGATGGGCTCTCCAGCATATAACAATTTATGACAAGTCCCATGGTCATGCCATAGCATGGGTGATATGAACTGTGCTAATTTAGGACAGAACGGGGGCAAGGTGCTTAAGGCATCGAAAAGGAGGGGCTTCTACCTGCCTATAATTTCCTATAGGATGTTTTTTAAAGTGGCAGTCATGAGATGGTCTGCCATACCAGTCCCTAGCAAAGGATGGCAACTCACTGGCACCATAAGACAGGCACGCTAAGGCCCCCCAGACACACCCTCCCCGTGGGCAGTCCTTTACTTCCTGTGGGAGGTAAAGGTCTGCTCATGTCTGAGCATGAGCTCTAAGATGGAGTCCAGTTCACCAGAGGATGCGAAGCAAATTATCCTAATACGGAAAAAAATATGTATAGTAAAGAGTAGATACAGGGCACAAAGCTAATTGCAAGCAATTAGAATCGCGGCAACAATATAAGGTGAGCGCTATACAGCAAGGGCATTATGCAAGAGCCAAGGTCGAGCTTGCTGTGGAGGAGTCAAATCACTCTCTTTAGCCTATTGCACAAAATCCTTGGGACCTAGCGGTCCTGAAAGCCCTGTCTATCATTCATTCTTAATGTGGTGACCACTTCGTGATGAGCTTCCACACATGGTTAGAACCAGGCTCATGTTCTTTGCTGATTTGGTTCCTGCCAATCATAGCAAAGCTCTCCAGACTTGACCGGAGAGTATACATCGCGGCTGGCTCATTTAAGTCTAGAATCACACATTCATTGCTAAGCTCTGACCGCTGAACACCCTTGTAAGCTCCACCAAGGGTTAATTTGACTAACTTTGTGTTTAACCACACTGGTCCAATTTACCCATGAGTCTATCAGCCTCCTTAAAGCCATGCCTACCAGCACCATTGCCTGCCTTCCAGAATCGTTTCTGCAGACGGAACAGTTCCTCTTCTGCCATGTCAGCTCTTCTATCACCAAATATCGGATACTTTTGACAAATCTCTCACCGAACTCATAAACAATTCCAAGTACAACACCTACGAACTCCTCAAGGAAGCAATCCTGCAGCGAGCAGCACCTTCCCCATGAAATGCATGGATGGCCGTACTCCTCGGAAATACTTGATACATCAAATGTAGCCTCGCCTGTGCCAACACACACCTGCCTCACGATATCCTGCACTAAATGTTCTTCCGCGTCTGCCAGCAGCGGCTCAAACCGTGCTTCTAGCATCAGAACTCCCCTTCAAACAACTAGTCTCGAAAGCTGATGAAATCCTGGATATACAGAACACCGCACAAGTTTCAAACTATTACACACTACCCCGTCTTTAACCTTGGAGTCCATCGCGACACAGCTCGCTGAACTCACAACTGCCATTCAACGGCTCGTAATCCATAACCCTTCCCAGGTTCCGCCACCGCAATTCCGCATCGCCTTGTGCCAACTGTGACCCTGGACGAGACTATGTGTTGAGTACCATCAAAACTACAGCGCCGCCGCACTCCCCGACTCCAGATAGCTACTCTTTCTATCATTCCAGATTCGGCATCCGAGCGCGTCGGTGCGAACCCCCTTGCTCCTGGGCAGGAAAGGGGCACCGCAGGAACTAATAGCACCAGTCTCTCGCAGCCCCAGATGGTGCCTACTCTATGTCCACTACAACTCCTACTACGGTTTCTGGTAGACACAGGAACAGAAGTCAGCCTTATCCCCGCTTCCCACAAAGACAGGCACTTTTGGATTACATGGAAAACTTGCCTTGTTTATTTAAAATTTCCTTGCTGACAGAACTTTTGCTGTTAACTGTTCTCTAACAAGTAATATTTTGGATATTTTGGTACAGGCACATGGGGTCCCACAAGGAAGTGTCCAGTCACCAACATGTCTATACATGATAAATGATATCTTACCACTTCCCCCTCGGATTCTTAAATACTCACTGTATGTCGATTCAAATTCAAATTCAAATTCAAATTCAAAATCTTTATTCATGAATATGGTACATAGATATCATATTTCACAATCAACACCCACAGAGTGTATAAAAAACAAGCAAATTGAAAAAATGAAAGAAAGAAAAAAAAAGGACAAAAAGATTAAGATTGATTAAAAACATAGAAACTTAATAAAACATAAAATTCAAGCAGTACACAAATGAACCAGCAATGTGTCAATTTCTTGTGCTGACATGCCACATTGCATTGATCCTTCACGACATTCCAGTAGTTCCTTAATCATTGTCGGTCTCCAGTCACGGCTTACGACTCTCTGCTTGAACATTGTTTTGATTCTACTAGCATTATGACTAAAATGCACATGAATGTTTAGATCGAGTTTTTCTAATATATTATAGATATTCGTACACATGTATGATTGCAGTGACATTAGACAATTTCGATAAAAGAAAGAAATATAATTACTTTCATGGTTGATGCCATTCATGAAAAAAACAAGCATTCTATCTTCAGCACTCTTAGAATTGATAAGGGATGGTAGAAGAACATTGTGAGTCCTTGTAGGAAGATCAAGTAAATACGTGACACCAATTCTCCAGGATTTACACAGTGACATAAATTGCCCAGATGAGAGATTTATTAGCTGGCATTGAACTAGAACATTGAACATTGAAAAGCACACATTTGGTTGCATAGCTAAGATGAACAAATTCACGTTTTATGCAATTGCTTCTCACCTTCAGATCTTTCGAAATATTGTCACATTTTATATAATCACCTCTTGAGGATAACCAATGTCCGAGATGTTTTTCAGTTTCCCCCATTGACAGAGGTGCGTTTCCAATAAAGAGAGGCGATAGTTCTAAATTATCACTGAATAGAATTGTTTTGCATTTCAAAGGATTAAAAATTAGATCAAATTCATCCGCATAAGTAGCACACTTATCCAAAAGTTTCTGCATAGCATATTTAGTAGGACTCAATAGAATAATATCATCGGCATACACAAACACAGAAGCACATTTATCTCCCATATAGCAACCAAAATTGGATATAATCAAATCCTCAATAAGAGGGTCAGTGTACAGAGTAAATAATAATGGGGACATCACGCCACCTTGCTTCACACCATTATTAACACTGAAATTCTCGGAGATTGCATCTTTACAGCTTATGCAATACATTGCATTCAGGTACATATTAATTAGTAGTCGAATAACCAGGGGGCACATGCTTTTGTATAACAGTAGTTTTAAAATAATTTATCAAAACGAACCAAATCAAGCGCTTTGGAACAATCTAGTAGCGTAAACATATACATCACTCCCGTTCTTTCGGTAATACTGGATAGTCTCTATCACCATGAATGTGCACATTGTAGTAGAGGATTTAGATTTGTACGCAAACTGTTGATCAGACGATCTGAATACATCAGGAAAACTTGCTATAATTATATAATCTAATATTTAGCAAAGGAGCCATTGGGTGTAATTGCTCTATAGTTATCCGAGTGGTTGCTTAACTTCCTTTTATCCTTTATTATTGGTTTTATAGTCGTGTTTGTTATTGCATCATTTGAGAAGCGTGTTTAACATTATAGTAAATAGCACTGCCATCAGTACATGTAGTCTATGGGGTCCATGTATAAAACAGTCAGATATGAGAGATGTTTTATCATGAAACTGACCTAATTCTAATTTCTCGATAGCATCTGCAACTTGACGAGTAGTGATGCTGTGTAAGTGCTGCTTTCGAGTGTCATTCGTCCTATTACACTAGCACGTGATGTGTTCATTTACTTCCAATACTAATCCCCTAACTCAACATCTCTAGGTACGTGTTATACAGTGTCTCATATTTATCTTTAAAAATATTACAGCATTGATGCCACATTTACCATCTATCACGTTGTTGGCTGTTTTAGTACTCGGTTTTAATTTATTAATATTCTTCCAAAATGATTATGATTGGAGTTACTTAATGACTGTGCCACCTTTTCCCTGATTATTTTGTCTTTGTTTGTTTTATTGCCTTAATCGCCTTATGATAATCGGCACGCGTTCGTCTTCTCATGTACGCAACCCAACCTACAGAGGGACGTCTCTGCTCTACCCATCTCATGTGCCAGAACATGGCTGTCCGCCTCTGTTCACGAACATGATCGTTCCATCCCGTCGATGACTGTACATAACATTCCCAGCATAAATGCAGCATTCTCGGCAAATCACTGGATGTTTCATAACTGGGGTCTTTCAGTGGGATTTTAAATTTCCCACAAGAAAGAGTATTTATTTATGTTATTGATTAATTATTATTGTTATTATTACCTTTTTATTTATTATTATTATTATTACTTTTTTTTACACAGGAAAATGCTGAACAGCAGGCTAACTCTAGATAATCACCCAATACCTATTCAAAATTCTGCTAATTATCTTGGTCTACTCTTTGACCGTAGACAAAGAGTAGACTACACTAGTCAGTTAAAAAATAAATGTCAAAGAGCACTTATTTTACTAAACTACATTGCAGGAAATATATGGGGAGTTGATAGAAAGTCGTTATCAATGACATATAAAGCCCTAATCAGGTCTAAAGTAGATTATGGGTCAATTGTTCGGCAGCGAACTCAAATCTGAAAGGTTTGAATGGTGCGCATATGTGTTTTGGGAAATCAGAAATGCACTCGATCGAGTGTCTTAAGTGGAGTCAGGATTACTCCCTTCCACCCGCAAAGGGGTCGAAAAGTCCGACCCATTCTACGGGAATGAAGGCATCGGGCCCTTTTCCACGTGAACCAAAACAAGGGATCTCTACCACTGATACCCTAGTTAAGCTTTAGCACCATGGAAATCCAATTTCACCATTATGGAAGCCTGGTTTTCATAGCTAAGGCCAGAGGTTCAGAGAGACATTTAAACTTTTATATATATATAATATATATATATATTATATATATAATATATTATATATATTACTGAAGGCTCCAAAGCAAATGAGTGTGGGTTCAGGTTTTATGGAGTTTGAATGGCAAGTGGGATCGGGACTGCTGAATCATACATCGATATTTCTTGCTGATTTTTTTTCTATTGATACAGCTTTAGACTTTGCGCTATCGATGACCCACATGATCCATTAAGTTTAATTAAAGCCATCAGACATTAGAAAACCACAAAAAATGAACTGGGCAATACTATTTGTGAGCTACATAATGCCAACAAATATATCAAGCTATTAAGGGTACCAGGCCACTCTGGTATCCATGACAAAGAGCAGGCTGCCAAATTAGCCGGGTTCAGTTGGTGATCTACACTTTAACATAAATCGTACAGATCTCAGGAGTTTGTGTCTCGCAAAACAAAAGTTGAGCGGACCAACCAAGACATAAACAATAAATAGAACAATGATAGAAAAGTGGGACACAGCCCACAGGATAGTCGTAAAGAAGAGGTGTTGACGCTCCTGAGAGTCAACGCCACAAGACTAACCCACCTATCTCCATATTTAGAAGAGATTTTCCCCACAGTGCCCCAATTGTACAAATCACCTTTCAATATCCCATATCCTAATAACATATCATCAATACAATAAGCAGATCCTTAAAAAAAATCAAAACATCATTTTTTTATGAAATTACGAAAAAAAACATAAAGTAATCGCAATTCTGAGACAAAAATTTATGACCTTATCCAGATTGAAACAACGAATATTATTAATTGGCTTAATAACCTTGGCCACATACCACTGGTTTATATCCAGCAAATCCAACAAAGAAGAAAAACAGGCAAAGGAGTCCAGCCATCGAACTGTGCAGCTCACACACTAACCTAGCTACTAATAAGCTGTGACTCGAGAATTTATTATAGAAAACATCATTCTAATATCTGACTAACCTAGATGACTGTATGCATAATTCTAAGCTAAAATACTTTAAGAATCTATACATAATTATAATGAGCTGGATATACTTAAGAACACGAAGTATCATAATATATGGAAGTAAAATCTAAATGCATCAAAATTAATTACAACCATAATAATTGTGGGCCTGTTTAGGATATGTGTGTGTGTGTGTGTGTGTGTGTGTGTGTGTGTGTGTGTGTGTGCGCGCGCGCATAGTCACATAAATAGGCAGATATGTGCATGCATATATATATATATATAATATATATATATATATATATATATATATATATATATATATACACACATACATACAAATATATGTACAAATATATATAAATACATCTATCTATCTATCTGTTTATCTACGTATTTATCTATCTATATCTATCTATCTATATATCTAATCCATCTGTCAACACACACACACACCACACACACACACACACACACACACACACACACACACACACACACACACACACACATACACACACACACACACATACACACATACACACAACACACACACACATACACACACATACACACACACATACACGCTCATATATATACATATATTTAATATATAATATATATATATATTGCTACGCCAGTGGGTCTTTGTATCTGTGCGAAACATGTGTTAACATGAAAAGGATGACCTGGGCATGTGTTAACATGAAGGGACCTGGGCAAACATGACGCAACTGGCTGTAAGCGGAGGAGCGGAGGAACAAGCCAAGAAGGAGACGGAGTTGGGTGCTGCTCCTGTCAAGACCTCGTGTGTGCCCTTTTGACCTGATAAACTTTGTGTTGCCCTGTTATAAGCTGTATCGTGCAGTGTGACATGCTGGTTTCCCCCTGTATTGTGCCTATAGAAAAGTGTACGGGTAAATAACTTGTGTAAATAAAGGAAAGACTGTCATTTTGTGTTTATTTCATGCCCTGCCTCGCCACTTGACGTTTCCTCTCGTGGTGTTCTGGGACGCTGTGGTGCTCGGTGCCTCTTGGAACTGTTCAGTGTTCACGACCCTGTGGATAACACGCCATCTGCCTAGCCTGCTTTGTGTTGGTGGCAGAGAGACGAGGCGGTCGGCGTAACAAATGGTGTCAGGAGTGGGATTTGTGATATTTGATCAGTGAGATCGCCGATTTATCATGTCGTCCAAAGATGGCGGCAGCCATGAGGGAGAGGAGGCTATGACTGAGGCAGGCACGAGTGAGGTGAAGCCGAGCCAAATGGACCTGATCACTGCCATGCTGGCTGGTATGAGGGAGGAAATGGCACAAAAGGCAGAAGAGCAGGCACAGAGGGCACGCGAGCAGGCGCACCATCTCGTCGAGATGCAGGCAAGGAAGGCAGAGGAACAGTTCTGCCAACTTGTTGAGGTGCTACAGAGCAATCTTGCATCTGTGAAGATGGAAACTCAGCAGTACACCGACAAGGCCTGCAACAGCGTGAAAAGTGAACTGATGGAGGAGGTGCAGACTCTGAAGGGCGAGGTTCAGGGCCTGAGGGAGGAAGTGAAGGCGGAAAGGCGGTGTGAGGTTTTCAACCTCCCCCCCCGACCAACTCCTATCCCCCCCCCCTTTCCTTGCCCCGATCCTCCTATCCTTCATACCCTTATTCGCACCCTCTTCCTTCCCCTCACTTTTTCCCTTCCCTCTACTTCCACTGTAGTTTCTCCCTCTTCTACTCGTTTTCCTCGCTTGTTCTACCTTTTATGTCTATCCCTATACTATCCTGCCTCTATCCTATCCCTATCCTGCCCTGTATCCTGCCGCATTTCCCCTCGTACCCCTCTTATTCGCACCCTCTTCTTGTTCCTTCTTCCTTCTACTTCTGCACTGATTTCCCCCTTTTCCATTCCTTTTTCCCGTTTGCCCTACCTCTTACCATTAACCCTATCCTCTCCTGCTCCCATCCTACCCAGCATCCTACCGTAATCCACAGGGCGAGTCGAGCACAGCCGGACCACTTCCCTCTGCCAGCCTCATTTTTAACATTATTTTTATCTATGTTTTATGCTGGCTTTAATTACACGCATTTTACGTTATTTTAACACTTTTTGTACTTTTTTTAAATAAAACTTTTATTGATCCTTCCGTTATCCATATTCTTTTACGATGTTTTACATGATGTGCGGATAACGGAACATCCACATCTGCTGCGAATGGATCTTTCTTTTACCTCTTTTTTTATCTCTTGTATTTTAAGTTCAGTTTTATTTTTCAATGGTCTATTTTTACTTATTCAATTCTTTTAATCTCTCTTTTACAGTGAGAGAAAGAAACTTATTTTATTATTTTTATTAATGAATCGCAGCAGACTGTTTTACGTATTTTTTTATGATAATGGTAATTTTCTCTTTTATTTGCTGATTGTTTAGTGATTTTATTTATGATTTATCTTTTGTATGTTTCTTTTTATTAATATTTCCTTTTTTATTTTACAATTTTTTGTGCTACGCTTCCGTCCGCGGAAGTTAATGTAACCCCCCTGTTTTTTTTAAATAAATGAAGTGGATACTCTGACTGTGTTGGATCCCTTTTGGTTTACCGTCTGGATTCTACACCGGGGATGTTGAAACAAGGTTGTACTGCCCCTTTTACTTGCCAGGTGTATTAAGCTGGACGTGCCTATTTGTTATTTTACTATTTACATACTGTGAACCTGTGTGCTTCTTCGACTTTTACTTTTTACTTTCTCTGAATTTTTCTTTACCGTTCTTTTATTTTTATTTTTATCTTACTCGCCTTTTTTTGCAGCTTTTTGCTTCAGCTTTTACTTTTTTCCCCCATTTTACCTTTTACTTGTTTTTTTCGTAAAAGTTAGTTTTTTTTACTGTTTTTAAGCCCCTTGGCATGCTTTACAGTTTTTTTTAAGCCCTTCTGGCGTATTTTACTCATTTTTTAAACCCTTCTGGCCCAAATTGTCTTTTACTTATTAACTTGCTTTACTTTGGTGCCTTCTGCACGGTTCTTTTTGTTCATTTTAGGATTATTTTTTGTATTTTTATCAGCATCTTCGTATTGGTCACCTCGGTAGGCCTGAAACTCGGGGATTGTTTTGCTTGTGAGGTCGTGTGGGTTTTGAGCCTTCAGCTTAGTCCCCTCACCCCTTTTCGAGGAACGAACGGGGCCCCTCCTTTTTCCCTTTGGGCCCCCAAGCCCGAAGCCTCCCGCCTCACGGGTGGCCTCTTTTGGGTTCCTCTCTACATACCTTACAGGGTAACAATTTGTTGCAGCAGGGGGGATCTCCAAGGGGTGTAAATTTTTGGTTTCCTGTCCCTTTGGCAAAAGGGAAAAAGTCCAGCATGCTTCTTTTGAGGTAAACGGAAGTTCCCTTTGGGTTAGTCAAAGGCCACGGTCGCAATGTGTGTTTTGTTTCCGGTTTTTATTAAGGAATTTTTACGAGCTTTCTCCAGACATTCTGTTTTTTCTAAGCCGCTATAGAGAGGGGGCCTTTTGGGAAGGCATTATTTCGAAATTTAATCTTCTTCCCCTGGGAAAAGAAACCCCTGCACTGGTTACAGCCGTTTTAAGGGGCCCGCTTTTTGGTGTTTAATTCCCCATTCCACAGGCCTTTAAACCTAACCACGTTGGGAAAAGGTTTCTGGCCCCGGGTTTGGGCACCCACCCCGGCCGGGTATATCGGACTGGGGGGCTTGGAAAGAAGCGGACTCCCTACATGGCCGACACCATTCCCAGTTTTGGGTTTTGCAGGATTGACGGTAAGGAGGTCGTACCCTGCGGCTGTGGAAGAGATGATCATGGTCCTGGCCCGCGATTTCTTTGTTGACACTTTGCAGGACCAGCAGCTTCAAATCTACGTCAAGCAGGCACACCCTGAGGACCTGCAGGTGGCGCTGGCGAGGGCCTTGGAGTTTGAGGCCTTCGTGAAGGCTACCAGTGGCCTGAGGCATATGCACTACCCAACCACGAGGCCGAGACCCTGGCTGGCGTGTTAGTGAATGAATTCATTACCCATTTTGGTGTGCCTTCTGAACTGCACTCTGACCAAGGCCGTGAGTTTGAGTCACGAGTGTTCCGTGAGTGTTGTGAGCTGTTAGGGGTGTGCAAGACACGGACGACACCCCTCCATCCACAGTCCGATGGTATGGTGGAGCCGTTTAACCGTACCCTTGCTCAACAGTTAGCCAAATATTGCAGGGAAAGTCAGGAAGACTGGGACTTCAAGCTGCCCGCCATGCTCATGGCCTACCGGTCTGTTGTGCATGAGGTAACAGGCTTCACAACTGCCCGACTCATGTTTGGCCGTGAGCTCAGGTTACCAGTGGATTTGGCCACAGGGCGGCCACCCGACGTGAACTTGCCAACTGTCACATCCAGTTATGCAGTGGCACTGCAGGAGAACCTGGCGGAGGTGCACCGACGAGTGCGTGGCAAGCTCAAGGTAGCCGGCCATGCCATGAAGGAGACCTATGACCGGCGCATGAGGGAAGTGAGGTACAACATAGGTGACAGAGTATGGCTGCATAACCTGCGTCGGAAGCGAGGGCTCTCGCCGAAGCTACAGAGCCCCTGGGAAGGGCCATACACGGTGGTAGCGGCCCTCTCTGATGTCACCTATCGAATTCGCAGAGGGCGAAAACGACCGTCGGTTGTCCACGTGGACCGGCTGTGGCGTTACCATGGGCCAGGAAACTACTCCTGGGGCCATGGTGAAAAAGATGACGTGGCAGACGCTGACCGAGATGAGGACGAGCATTTGGACGGTGAGGGCGATGCAACAGACGTCAATGGTGACCATGAGCCAGGTCTTGGGGCAGGAGATACCCCTCTGGGTGCCACTGCCAATCTACCGCCGCCCACACCTCCTCCAGAGCGACCCCAGCGAGAGCGAAGAAAGCCGCGCTGGATGAAAGATTTTTGTGTAAATGAGAACTGATTTACAATTACGGTTACTTTTGTTTGAAAGAATTTTGTTTGTTCCTGAGGACTAATTTTATTTATATTTTCTATAGTTTGTTTCAGGTTTAGGTATGTCAGAGCAGACGGGTCGTCTGCTTGATAGGGGGGGATAGTGCTACGCCAGTGGGTCTTTGTCTCTGTGTGAAACATGTGTTAACATGAAAAGGATGACCTGGGCATGTGTTAACATGAAGGGACCTGGGCAAACATGATGCAACTGGCTGTGAGCGGAGGAGCAGAGGAACAAGCCAAGAAGGAGACGGAGTTGGGTACTGCTCCTGTCATGACCTCGTGTGTGCCCTTGTGACCTGATAAACTTTGTGTTGCCCTGTTATAAGCTGTATCGTGCAGTGTGACATGCTAGTTTCCCCCTGTATTGTGCCTACAGAAAAGTGTACGGGTAAATAACTTGTGTAAATAAAAGAAAGACTGTCATTTTGTGTTAATTTCGTGCCCTGCCTCGCCAAGTCGGTTTCCCCTCGTGGTGTTCTGGGACGCTGTGGTGCTTGGTGCCTCTTGGAGCTGTTCAGTGTTCACGACCCTGTGAATAGGACGCCGTCTGCCTAGCCTGCCTTGTGTTGGTGGCAGAGAGACGAGGCGGTCGGCGTAACAATATATATATATATATATATATATATATATGTATGTATGTATGTATATGCACATTTTGAGTTAGTCTCATTTTCATACGATAGTGATGCCCGACTTGCTGCCATATAGTTCAGTCCGTGTATAGTCAAAGGCTATGGTAGTTCACCCTATACAAAACAAGTGCTGCCTTGTAGTTCAGCCCGTGCATTTATTTATTTTTTTTTTTTTTATAAGACCGAAACATGCGCCACTTATTTCTAGGGAAGGCGACTAAATTAGCCTTCTCAGAATGAATAAAAGACAAAGCCAGTATCATATAGCAACATTTTTTTTTAAAGAAATTCACGCTTGAATTTCTTTTCCATTATGCGCAATACAACGTTAATTCGTTTATATATAATTTGGATATATACAAATATAGATTATTCGCTGGATGTTGACTGTAGTAATAATAAATTCTTTTGTTAGTTACTTGAGGACTCGTATCATAGCAAGTCTGTTTTGGTATACTTAGGAACGATTTCATGTAAGTAATGTAAGCCTGTCTGTTACCAAGAAATTGCAGGATTGAGGTGTTGTATAGCAAGTCTGGAATTATGCATGTTATTATGTAGAATTACAAATCATTATTTAGCAAATTATGAAATAGGCTTCTTTCATTCTGACCCCAAATAAGTTACCTAGAATCTTATATGAATATCTAGAAAATTTATCTACCATAGATTATCTATCACAAATCGGAAAAAATGGGAGTTAGTGCATATAATTATTGATTCATATTTTTCCAGAAAAAAAAACATTTTCATCTCTACAGATAAATACAGAAATGCATCACAGTCTTTTCTCATCCCCTTACCCCTCTCTCTTCCTCTCTCTCTTTTTCCTCCCTTCTTGACTCTCTCTATCTATTTATCGATCTCCCTTTTCCACAAACCTTAAACAGTTGAGAAAAGGAACATGTCGGAGCTACTGTTTGCAGTCCATTAAACATCCCAGTGATATAATGATATGTCAGTTGGGATATTTTTTTACAGCGAGGATGTATCGATACCCAGTACTATGTGTTGGTACTGGGTATCGCTTTAATTAACTATGAAGAATCGATGTATCAGAAGCGCTTTGGATAATTTTCAAGTATTAACGTATCGGCACCGTCTTAGGGAATTTTGTGTATCGATGCCTATCACTTTATATATATATATATATATATATATATATATATATATATATTTATATATAATGGGTTATAGATGAGTCCCGTGGGAAACAAATTCGTATACGGAAGAGGAAAACCAACGCGGCTGAGAAGAATTTCATTGTGCAATTGTAAACGTTTCAGAGATGTCGTCTCCATCATCAGTACTACAACAAAAACAGGAAAAATAAATTCTAATACATACACAATAATAATAATAAAAAAAAAAAAAAAACATGAATCAACAAATAGACACAGACAAAAAGGGCAGCGTAGCAATTAACAGGCACTAACATAAAAAAGCAACCAACAAACAAACAAACAAAAAAGTGGTTGGTACTTTACATGGTAAACAGGGTGGTTGCAGTGGAAGTATTGTTTAGCTGTGGTTTCATAGGATGTGTAATGATTCTGCTATGATCAGGTCAAATCTGTTAAGGTGGGAATTCAAGATTTTGAAATCAGTATTGTTAAAAGGGTGATTGTGGTGGTGAGCACTCTCACCTCCACAATCACCCTTTTAACAATACTGATTTCAAAATCTTAACTCTCCACCTTAACAGATCATCATAGCAGAATCACTCCACACCATAACTATACTGCAACCACCCTGTTTACCATGTAAACTACCAACCACCCATTAAGTGGTTAGTACCTGTTACTTGCTACACTGCCTTTTTTTGTCCATAGCCATTTGTTGATTTTTCGGGTTTTTTATTTTGTATTATTATTAATACTATTATTATTACTATTACAATTATTATTATTATTATTATTATTATTTTATTATTATCATTATTATCATTATTATTATTATTATTATTATTATTGTGTATGTATTAGAATTAATTTTCGCTGTTGATGTTGTAGCACTGTTGATGGAGATTGCATCTCCAAAACGTTTGCAATTGCATAATGAAGTTCTCTGCATTGGTTTTTCTCTTCTTTATATATATATATATATATATATATATATATATATATATATATATATATGTATAGCTGCGTGTCTTCAAGGCCTTGATACTGCCAGTTTTGCTCTATGGAAGTGAAACCTGGATGCTATCCAGTGTCTTGGAGTCTCGCCTTGATGCCTTTTCTAACAAGTCCCTTCGCCGGATCATGGGGTACAGTTGGCAGGACCACGTGTCCAACCGGCGGTTACACCGTTTAACTGGCATGGGACATGTTACTTGCATAATCCGGGATCGCCAACTCAGGCTATATGGCCACCTAGCTCACTTCCCTATGGACGACCCTGCCCATCAGGTTGTCTCTCTGCGAGACAACCCTGGGAGGAGGAAACCTGTGGGACGACCTAGGAGATCATGGCTTGGGCAGCTCGACGAGACCTGTCGCAAGGAATTAGAGATGGGCCGTGTGCCTGCCTGGAGACTCGCCTCGAGGGATCCTCGTGGCTGGAAGCGAAGGGTGGATGTGGCCATGCGCCCCCATCGGCGTTAGCCCCTTGATGATGATGATGATATATGTATGTATGTATGTAAGTATATACTTACTGTGTGTATGTGTATGTATATATATATATATATATATATATATATATATATATATACTATATATGTATACATGTGTGTGTGTGTGTGTAATTCCATGCAAGTGCACACACAAATCAGCCAGTCTACTACTTGATGTCAACATGGTGCTAAGTAGTTCTTCAAACACCACGTCGGTGATTACACGAATATGATTGTCCTTGACAGGACGTTCAACTGCACCCTGGGGTTCAAGGATAGTACCCTACGAGCTTTCGTGCCAGGATTACGGTAAAGGTGCTGGCGGCAGCGTAATGGTTTCTGCAGAAGACGTTTGTAGATGCAACCTGTTAGTTCATGGCAGATACAGAATATGTCTGGGGGAAGTTTAATAATACTGGTTAAATGATTAGATTGGAGGCCTTTACTTTACTTATTTTATGGCTCCTAACCACAACCTAAATATTGGGATGCCACGGCTGATCATCCGAATGATTAATCCGTTTTGAATAATATATAATATATATATATATATATATATATATATATATATGTATATATATATAATATATATATATATTTATTTATTTATTTATTTATAAGTGTGTGTGTACATAAACACACATACACAAAATTATATATGTAAATATATATATGAAAAATAGAATAATGCAATGCTGCATTGATATAGATATATAACAATCCACCCTGATCAGGTCTCTAACCTAGGTCACTCTTGCTATGAAACCGGAGAACCAGCACTAAACCAACCATGCCACACGACCCACTAAAAGGAGTGTGTAACTAAGATCTAACTAGCTCCATTTGATATTACCTATCTACTCATACATGAGTAATGATAGCGAGGTTTTACACTCGGTGGGATTTGATTTAGAAATAAGTTAGATGTACTGAGGTGTGTATATATAGGAAAGATGGAATAAAGCAATACCGCATTGATATAGATATATAACAATTCTCCCTAACCAGGTCTCTAACCTAGGTCACCCAGGGTATGAAACTGCAGGGCCATTACTAAACCAACCTTGCCACACGACTCACTGAAAGGAATGTGCAACTAAGATATAACTAGCTCCATAGACATTACATATCTACTCATACATGAGTATGATTGTGAGATTTTACACACACTCCCCATAGGCACTCAGTGGAAATTGATTTAGAAATTCGTATCCGAAGTCAGATATACTAAGGTGTATATATATGAAATATGGAATAATGCAATGCCGCATTGTTATAGATAAATAACAATTAAATAACAGTTCTCGAACCTAGGTCACCCCGGTATGAAACCAGAGAGCCAGTACTAAACCAACCATACCACATGGCCCAGTAAAAGGAGTGTGAAACTAGGATCTAACTAGCTCCAAAGACATTACCTTTATACTCATACATGAGTAATGAAAGCGAGGTTTTACACACACTCCCCATGGGCACTCGGTGGAAATTGATTTAGAAATTCGAAACAGACAGATGTACGGATTTAGTACTGGCCCTCCGGTTTCCTACCCGGGGTGACCTAGATTCAAGACTGGTCAGGGAGGATTGTTTTATATCATACACACACACACACATTAGCCGTCTTTAGTAGAGGGTATCGGCAATGAATGTACTCCGCATTTCCAAACCTGAAACCAAAACCTGAAATTCATTGCAAGAAGCCCACCATGTATCTGAATATGTAATATGGCTTAGATAGCAATGCCATCCCATGAGTAATGAATTTTAAATGAAAAGCTAAGAGAAAGTCAAAATAAGTATATAGACTTTGAAGAAGAGGTCCTCCTTCATTGCGAAAATGAAAACTGATACAATTTTAGCCGAAATAAGGACCGCCAGGAAAATGTAACTGTGGACAGATTATTTATTTTATGCTCTCAGTGCCGCTTAACAGAGATAAAACGAATTGCCCTTTTGTCCTTACTCCATAAAAGAGCATATGGATATGGCATAACTCTCTTGAGAACCAGGTAGAGAAGAGAGAGAGAGAGAGACAGGACGAGAGAGAGAGAGCAGAGAGAGAGAGAGGAGTGTGTGTGTTTGTGTCTTGAGCGGTTGTTGTTATATTTGAACTTGTAAAAGAAGTGATAGTTTTTTTTGTCACCTATTCGCCCTGTACCTGACGTTTTTTTTTTTTTTTCTGTATATGTATATATATATATTTTATAATTTTATATATATATATTATATATATACATATATATACTATAAAAGGTACGACGATCACACACAACACACACACAACACACACACACACCCACATAATATATATATATATATATATATATATATATATATATATTATATATATATATGTATATATATATATATATATATATATATATATATATATATATATATATATATATATATATATATATATGAGACTGCCGCGATGGTCCAGTGGCTAGAGCACTGGACTCAGACCCTCATGGTCCCGAGTTCACAGCGAGAAAACGACATATCATCTTAATAGTCAAATGCAGGTGTCGTAGGGAAGCAGCCGCCGTGGCACAAGTGCTGGCGTGCCGAACCGCGGTGATTATGTGCACCCAATCAGGCAAGGGTGGTACTGCCAAATAACTTCTCAATAGTAAATTGAGAGAGGCTGGTGAGCGACACGGGAGATGGACTTAAGGCGGATAATGAAAGTGGCCTTGGCTTTTGGCTTTATTCGCTACAAGGTGAGTGGATGCAAGCTGAGCTCCTTCAGCGGCTACATCCTGAGCGGCGCTTGCTTCCGCGGCTGGAGTGTCAGGTTTATCAGACCGTGACAGGGAGGCGAGTCGCTGGGCTTGCTCGAGGGGGACATGTAGGTCACCTAGGAAGTCCTTGGGTGAACCAGGATCAGGAGTGGAAGGTGTGAAGTGGCTGCTTCCTGTGATAAGGTGTACTCAGGAGGCAGCGACAGGAAGGCACAGCAACCTTTTGTTCAGCCAGGGACAGATGTGTGGAGCACCACCTTCCGGATGTTGTTTATATATATATTATATATATTTTATATAATATATATATTATATATATATATGAGGCCGCGGTGGCCGAGTCGTTAGAGCATCGGACTCAAGACTGTCACGACGGCAGTCTGAGTTCGAGGGTTCGAGTCACCGACCGGCGCGTTGTTCCTTTGGGCAAGGAACTTCACCTCGATTGCCTACCAAGAAAACGACATATCGCCTTGAGAATTCAAACGCATGTGTCGTAGGGGAAGTCACCACCGTGGCACAAAAAGAAGAAGTGAATGGCTGTTAAAAAAAAAAAAAAAAAAAAAAAAAAAAAAAAAAAAAATATAAAAATAAATATATATATATATAATATATATATATATATATATATATATGATTTAATAATCAGGGATGAAGTTTTTTATGGACTGACCACTTTATGCATAGGCAACAAGTGCAAGACTGGCGTGCGCTTTGTTATGAGAAATCCAATACCAACAAACCAAGGGGGATTTATGGAAGCGCGCGCAACGCAAGTAATAGGGGGAGGTGGAGTGAGTGTGAGTTTATGGCTCCAAGTAATATATTGCCAAGATAATGTTCACATAACGCACGGTATTCAAATATTGACGACAGAGAGGGTGTTCGGACTGCTATGTATTATATTTGATATGACGAATATTTATGGACAATTGTTTGTTTGGTTACTTTTCAAGATCACGAGTTTTTTGCTTGCATGTGTGTGTGTTGTGTGTTGTGTGTGTTGTGAGTGTGTGAGTTGTGTGTGTGGTGGTGAGTGTGGTTGTGTGTGTGAGTGAGTGGTGTGTGTGTGTGTGTGTGTGTGTGGTGTGTGTGTGTGCGTGTGTGTGGTGTGTGTGTGTCGTGTGTGTGTGTGGCTGTGTGTGTGGGGGGGGAGTGTGTGTGTGTGTGTTTTAACGAATGATTCTGCATCCTATTTAATCTGTCTAGTTTCAAAATAGTAGCCTAGGTACAAAAGTACATGTCATGTTTCATGTTTAAGAATTGTATTTTTACAAAATAACAGGCTATGACTGTGTTGATAAAACAGGCTGTCTTCATTATCGAACTTCACATTAACTGGAACTGACGAAATAATTCTAACTGCCTAAAATGTATTCACTCTAACCAAAAGAAGTAGAAGCATAATCAGCGAAAGACTACAGATAGGAAAGTAGATTTGACCTATTCAGAATTATGAGTGGGTTTACAAAATTCAGTTATTATCAAGTGTTTTATTCTAGTCATGGGAAAATAATGCATCTATCATAAAAAAATAATAATTATGGATGGTAATAGCCTATAAGTAAACCATGAAACACAAGAGGAAGTTCACGCTTTCACCAGCCATGCATAAGACTACATATCATATGCCAGTTCCGTTGTTTTCGCCAAGAATGCATAGTACGGCAAGCGTCAAGAATACCTATGCGCAGCCGACCACAAAGATATTGGCACGAAGGTTACAAAGGAAATTGTGGGGTTTAAAATAAGAAAGAAATATACGTAGAAGGGCATTAATTCATCTAATGTAGGGAGTTGTGCCCCCTTCGACCCTCGCTCCTATGGTCTGCCTCCCCCAACCGGTGCCCTGAAGTACAAAGAGTACTCTACGTGTTTGCGGCAGGACGGAGCTTGTGGTCGATTGTAGGGAGTCAAGGCTTATACGAAGTTATATGATAATGGGGTTGTGTTCGAGGGCGGGGCTCAAGGGCGGTAGGCCCTCAGGGATGGGATTGCAGGGGATGCAGCCCCCTTAGGTGTACAACTCATTTTCCTTCGTATTTCACAGTGACCCAAAATATATACAGCTAAATACCAACCAGTATTTTGGCTGTATGATTACCTAAAAAGGTACCACCGGCACTCTCCGTGGAAAGGAACTGGGGACCCTACCACGTACTCACTCCAAGAGCATCACAACATGAAAACTACAATTGAGTATCATGCTGTGACCACGGCGGCTCAGACATGAACCTACCGTTAAAAGAAGAAGATTTTGGCTTAACTGGGAATTAGCAATAGTATAACCCATTAAACGTGACTCCCTAGAATATAATGTTAAAATAAAGAAGGATAAATAATACTCTATTGTATTTCAATACTGCTACAGTATATTCCAGTTATTAATTTCAATTATATGTTTGTGTGTGTTATTACTTTCTAGATTTATATATCATAAACACGATATTCAGTACAACATTAATTAATTATTCATGTCGTTTCGCACATTGTAACATGGATTTGGTATATCTTAATGAAAGGCTATTTCCAGTGTTGTGATTTTCTCCAACGCCATCCTCGTATTATCTTTTATCCTCTTTGTTTTTGTCTCTGCAACATAATTCTAGTAGAACAGTGTTGGAATGTGCAATTACTTAAAGTCCAATCTCATTATAACAAATAGATATAATAACTGCCATACTATGAATTCATTATAAGAATGCAGATCCTAAAAAAATGAAATGTTACAGGAAAGGACTTGTGAACGCAATCGCTGACACAATGAAACTAAGTTTCCAATTAATTGTTTTTACGGATGGCAAAT
>NW_023657416.1:61932-71932 GCF_015228065.2 Penaeus monodon | reverse complement strand
TATAACAATTCTCCTAACCAGGTCTCTAACCTAGGTCACCCAGGGTATGAAACTGCAGGGCCATTACTAAACCAACCTTGCCCACAACGACTCACTGAAAGGATGTGCAACTAAGATTAAACTAGCTCCATAGACATTACATATCTACTCATACATGAGTATGATTGTGAGATTTTACACACACTCCCCATAGGCACTCAGTGGAAATTGATTTAGAAATTCGTATCCGAAGTCAGATATACTAGGTGTATATATATGAAATATGGAATAATGCAATGCTGCATTGTTATAGATAAATAACAATAATAACAGTTCTCGAACCTAGGTCACCCCGGTATGAAACCAGAGAGCCAGTACTAACCAACCATACCACATGGCCCAGTAAAGGAGTGTGAAAACTAGGATCTAACTAGCTCCAAAGACATTACCTTTATACTGCATACATGAGTAATGAAGCGAGGTTTTACACACACTCCCCATGGCACTCGGTGGAAATTGATTTAGAAATTCGAAACAGACAGATGTACGGATTTAGTACTGGCCTCCGGTTTTCCTACCCGGGGTGACCTAGATTCAAGACTGGTCAGGAGGATGTTTTATATCATACACACACACACACATTAGCCGTCTTTAGTAGAGGGTATCGGCATGAATGTTACTCCGCATTTCCAAACCTGAAACCAAAACCTGAAATTCATTGCAAGAAGCCCACCATGTATCTGAATATGTAATATGGCTTAGATACAATGAGCATACATGAGTAATGAATTTTAAATGAAAGCTAAGAGCAAGGTCAAAATAAGTATATAGACTTTGAAGAAGAGATCCCTCCTTCATTGCGAAAATGAAAACTGATACAATTTTAGCGAAAATAAGACCGCAGGAAAATGTAACTGCTGGACAGATTATTTACTTTATGCTCTCAGTGCTCGCTATACAGAGATAAAAAGAATTGCCCTGTCCTTACTTCCATAAAAAGAGCATATGTAATATGGCATAACTCTCTTGAGAACCAGAGTAAGAGAGAGAGAGAGAGAGAGACAGAGAGAGAGAGCGAGAGAGAGAGAGAGTGTGTGTGTGTGTGTGTCTTGAGCGGTTGTTGTTATATTTGAACTTTGTAAAATGAAGTGATAGATTTTTTTTTGTCACCCTAATTCGCCATGTACCTGACGTTTATTTTTTTTCTGTATATGTATATATATATATATATATATATATATATATATATATATATATATATATATACATACAAGTACGACGATCACAACACACACCACACACACACACACACACAACACACAACTATATATATATATATATATATATTATATAATATATATATATATATATATGTATATTATATATTATGTATATATATATATTTATATATATATATATATATATATATATATATATATATATATGAGACTGCCGCGATGGTCCAGTGGCTAGAGCACTGGACTCAGACCCTCATGGTCCCGAGTTCACAGCGAGAAAACGACATATCATCTTAATAAGTCAAATGCAGGTGTCGTAGGGAAGCAGCCGCCGTGGCACAAGTGCTGGCGTGCCGAACCGCGTTGATTATGTGCACCCAATCAGGCAAGGGTGGTACTGCCAAATAACTTCTCAATAGTAAATTGAGAGAGGCTGTGAGCGACACGGGAGATGACTTAAGGCGGATAATGAAAGTGGCCTTGGCTTTTGGCTTTATTCGCTACAAGGTGAGTGGATGCAAGCTGAGCTCCTTCAGCGGCTACATCCTGAGCGGCGCTTGCTTCCGCGGCTGGAGTGTCAGGTTTATCAGACCGTGACAGGGAGGCGAGTCGCTGGGCTTGCTCGAGGGGGACATGTAGGTCACCTAGGAAGTCCTTGGGTGAACCAGGATCAGGAGTGGAAGGTGTGAAGTGGCTGCTTCCTGTGATAAGGTGTACTCAGGAGGCAGCGACAGGAAGGCACAGCAACCTTTGTTCAGCCAGGGACAGATGTGTGGAGCACCACCTTCCGGATGTTGTTTATATATATATTATATATATATATAAATATATATATATATATATATATGAGGCCGCGGTGGCCGAGTCGTTAGAGCATCGGACTCAGACTGTCACGACGGCAGTCTGAGTTCGAGGGTTCGAGTCACCGACCGGCGCGTTGTTCCTTTGGCAAGGAACTTCACCTCGATTGCCTACCAAGAAAACGACATATCGCCTTGAGAATTCAAACGCATGTGTCGTAGGGGAAAGTCACACCCACAAAAGAAGAAGAAGCAAAAAAAAAAAAAAAAAGACTGAAAAAAAAAAAAAAAAAAATATATATATATAATATAATATTATATTATAATATATATATATATATATATATATATATGATTTAATATTCAGGGATGAAGTTTTTATGACTGACCACTTTATGCATAGGCAACAAGTGCAAGACTGGCGTGCGCTTTGTTGATGAGAAATCCAATACCAACAAACCAAGGGGGATTTATGGAAGCGCGCGCAACGCAAGTAATAGGGGAGGTGGAGTGAGTGTGAGTTTATGGCTCCAAGTAATATATTGCCAAGATAATGTCACATAACGCACGGTATTCAAATATTGACGACAGAGAGGGTGTTCGGACTGCTATGTATTATATTTGATATGACGAATATTTATGGACAATTGTTTGTTTGGTTACTTTTCAAGATCACGAGTTTTTTGCTTGCATGTGTGTGTGTGTGTGTGGTTGTGTGTGTGTGTGTGTGGTTGTGTGTGTGGTGAGTGAGTGGGTGTGTGTGTGGTGTGTGTGTGTGTGTGTGTGTGTGTGTGGTGTGTGTGTGGCGTGTGTGTGTGTGTGGTGTGTCGTGTTGTTGTGTGCTGTGTGTGTGTGGGGGGGGAGTGTGTGTGTGTGTGTTTTAACGAATGATTCTGCATCCTATTTAATCTGTCTAGTTTCAAAATAGTAGCCTAGGTACAAAAGTACATGTCATGTTTCATGTTTAAGAATTGTATTTTTACAAAATAACAGGCTATGACTGTGTTGATAAAACAGGCTGTCTTCATTATCGAACTTCACATTAACTGGAACTGACGAAATAATTCTAACTGCCTAAAATGTATTCACTCTAACCAAAAGAAGTAGAAGCATAATCAGCGAAAGACTACAGATAGGAAAGTAGATTTGACCTATTCAGAATTATGAGTGGGTTTACAAAATTCAGTTATTATCAAGTGTTTTATTCTAGTCATGGGAAAATAATGCATCTATCATAAAAAAATAATAATTATGGATGGTAATAGCCTATAAGTAAACCATGAAACACAAGAGGAAGTTCACGCTTTCACCAGCCATGCATAAGACTACATATCATATGCCAGTTCCGTTGTTTTCGCCAAGAATGCATAGTACGGCAAGCGTCAAGAATACCTATGCGCAGCCGACCACAAAGATATTGGCACGAAGGTTACAAAGGAAATTGTGGGGTTTAAAATAAGAAAGAAATATACGTAGAAGGGCATTAATTCATCTAATGTAGGGAGTTGTGCCCCCTTCGACCCTCGCTCCTATGGTCTGCCTCCCCCAACCGGTGCCCTGAAGTACAAAGAGTACTCTACGTGTTTGCGGCAGGACGGAGCTTGTGGTCGATTGTAGGGAGTCAAGGCTTATACGAAGTTATATGATAATGGGGTTGTGTTCGAGGGCGGGGCTCAAGGGCGGTAGGCCCTCAGGGATGGGATTGCAGGGGATGCAGCCCCCTTAGGTGTACAACTCATTTTCCTTCGTATTTCACAGTGACCCAAAATATATACAGCTAAATACCAACCAGTATTTTGGCTGTATGATTACCTAAAAAGGTACCACCGGCACTCTCCGTGGAAAGGAACTGGGGACCCTACCACGTACTCACTCCAAGAGCATCACAACATGAAAACTACAATTGAGTATCATGCTGTGACCACGGCGGCTCAGACATGAACCTACCGTTAAAAGAAGAAGATTTTGGCTTAACTGGGAATTAGCAATAGTATAACCCATTAAACGTGACTCCCTAGAATATAATGTTAAAATAAAGAAGGATAAAATACTCTATTGTATTTCAATACTGCTACAGTATATTCCAGTTATTAATTTCAATTATATGTTTGTGTGTGTTATTACTTTCTAGATTTATATATCATAAACACGATATTCAGTACAACATTAATTAATTATTCATGTCGTTTCGCACATTGTAACATGGATTTGGTATATCTTAATGAAAGGCTATTTCCAGTGTTGTGATTTTCTCCAACGCCATCCTCGTATTATCTTTTATCCTCTTTGTTTTTGTCTCTGCAACATAATTCTAGTAGAACAGTGTTGGAATGTGCAATTACTTAAAGTCCAATCTCATTATAACAAATAGATATAATAACTGCCATACTATGAATTCATTATAAGAATGCAGATCCTAAAAAAATGAAATGTTACAGGAAAGGACTTGTGAACGCAATCGCTGACACAATGAAACTAAGTTTCCAATTAATTGTTTTTACGGATGGCAAATACTTTTCGCTGCACATTCATGCGGGGCATTTATTATAGTTCATTCCTGGTGTTTGTGATATCTGCAATATTGAAAGACTGTGTGTGTGTGTGCGTGTGTGTGTGTGTGTGCATGTGTGTGTGTGTGTGTGTGTGTGTGTGTGTGTGTGTGTGTGTGTGTGTGTGTGGTGGTGTGTGGTGTGAGTGCATGTGTGAGTGTGTTGTGTGCGTGTGTGTGTGTGGTGTTGTGTGTTTGTGTGTGTGTGTGTGTGTGTGTTGTGGTGTGGTGTGTGTGTTGTGTGTGCATGTGTGTGTGTGTGTGTGTGTGCGCGCATAACGGGCTCAGAACCCTATTACAATGGCTTTGCAGGAGTAGTGATATTGGTATAAGGCTGACTCTTGTATTAATGAAGAGTACAACACTAGGGAACACACGAGACGATATCTATGGGTAAGCGTGACGCGGGGTTCACGTGTCAGGCCGACCCGCCTGAGGCGAAGGCTAGGTCGATGGGCGCTGGACACGAAATGGCTAAACTAGGTCATTCTCGGTATAAGTGTTGAGTGTCCCGTCTGTTATATCGTATAGTGTGTGTGTGTGTGTGTGTGTGTGTGCGTGTGTGTGTGTGTGTGTGTGTGTGTGTGTGTGTGTGTGTGTGGTGTGTGCGCGTGTGCATGTGTGTGTGTGTGTGTGTGTGTGTGTGTGTGTGTGTGTGTGTGTGTGTGTGTGTGTGTGTGATGTGTCTCCATGGAGACACATCTGAATCCAGTTTTGGGTGACTACACCGGCATTCCAGGGACAACCATATGTTCAGGATTTGATCAGTGACCATAGCGGGTCACCGTAAGTCAATGCAGCGGCTGTTATGATACCCAAATTGCCTGCCTGTTCTGCACCCACGTCCCTTGCGAAATCAGTGCTCGTGTGCGCCAAGAAGCGGTAGCCCTGACCTAGTGTGCTCCGTTGCTCTGGTGACCAAAGGCAATGAGTGAGCTAGTAGGCAAGAGCTGTTTTTTTTTTTTTTTTTTTTTTTTTTTTTTTTTTTTTATCACGCCACCATTTTACCGTTAAATTATTTGCCTAAAGTCACCTTCGGCAAAAGTTCCCTACAGTAGCAACTAATATTAAGAAAGTTGATGATGATAATAATGATAGTATTGATAGTAATAATAAGAGTAACATCAACTCCCATACTTAAAAAAACAGTAATTAAATATAAATACACCCCTAATCAAATACCCATGTGTTTAGATCACAGAATATATGTTTCTTTTCTCTGAGGGCAGCCGAGACTTCAGTTGTTGAAAGGGAAAAGCTATATCAGCATAACGCATATCAAAATACTTACAAAAGAAATAGTCCCTGGTCAAGCGATCGTTCTTGGAATGCTCAGGCTATCTGACCTGGAAACGCTTTTTGAAGAGGGATGATGTTGAAAGGTTAAGTGGTGGAATTTTGCTCTCGTTGCATCCGAAGGAAGCCTCTCTTCCGTACTGCGAAACATATGTTTATATATATATATTTTTTTTTTGTATTCCTATTAAAAAAATTCAGTGGTTTCATTAATGAAGTGGTGATTTTTTGTAACCATATGTAAACAAATTTCAACGTAGGTAGTTCCCATACACTGTTACGTAACTCAGTGTTACATTTGTCTAGAGTCCGTGTCAACAGAGACTGTGTGCGAAAAAGAAAAATGAGATATATATGTATAATACATACATATCATATATATATATATATATATATATATATATATATATATATATATATATATATATTATATATTAATTGCCCTGTCCTTTCTTCCATAAAAAGAGCATATGTAATATGGCATCAACTCTCTTGAGAACCAAAGAGAGAGAGAGAGAGATAGGGAGGGAGGGAGGAGAGGAGGGAGGGAGGGAGGAGAGAGGAGGAGAGGAGAGAAGAGAGAGAGAGAGAGAGAGAGAGGAGAGGGAGGAGGGAGATAGGGAGGGAGGAGGAGAGATAGAGAGAGAAGAGAAGAGAGAGAGAGGAGAAGAGAGAGAGAGAGAGCAAAAAAAAAAAACAGATACAATAGGAACTATTTAACAAACAAGCTAACAAGCTATTGTCTGTACTTCCAATTAATCATGAAAGTACATCGTAAATACTATTCACTCACATGCCTAAGCTACACCTACATACCTATAACGGTATGTGGACAACGCCTCTTTAATTTATCTATTCGTTTCTCACTAGTGGTGGGTAAATCTTTTGTGTATTGGTAATAGGAAAGGCGTAAAAAGCTATGAAAAGGTAACTGTGTATTTGAGTAGATTATTATATGTTGCTTAGTGACATTGTAATAGCGGATGTCTTTATATATTTATTGACAGCGTGTGAAAATTTTAATCGTATTTTCGGCTCATATTCTGTGGCTCCCAATCCGGGGGGCCCGGATCCCTAAAGTAGCACTGAGATAATGTGGATATATGTGATGAACTGTAATAAACATTTATCGTCAATCGTAACTGGTTCTAAGCTAGCTTCGGAGCTAGGTCAAATTCAAGAGATTCAACTTAAGATATTTTAAATACTTTGGTAATTTGCAATATGATTTTGTCAAAACAATGAGTAGACAGACCTAATTTGGGAAGGAGGAAATCAGTCCTTTCCTCGGATATATTAATGAAAATGATGTATATATCTTCTCTTGCTATAACGTAAACAAAAAATAGTTGTGAGAGAAGTACCCTAACGTATTTCAAATGACTCCTTACAGTTACATTAGTTATCTAGATGTACATGTAAGTGCATATGTGTAACATGTGTTAATAACACAATGCCGTTATATTTGTTTTATACGAATTTCACTTTTATTAACAAGGTCACGTGTCATAAAAAACGAACGGTCAATTAACAAAAGTAGATCAGGGTATTTCATTCCCCATGGGTTTTAAATCAATGCCTAAATCATAATTAAACGCGATACATTTTCGAAGATTGCGAATCCTAAAAATTACTGGCACAATTAATAATCTTACTTTGTTTTTTTGTTTTAGAAATATAAACTTGCTGAATAGTTACAGTCTTTTATTCAATACGTGACAGACATATATTGTATTAACTCATCAATTATTGTACATCAGAAGAACTATACAAAAGCCTCAACACCGCATAACAATGTGAAAGGTTTTCAATATTCGGTTGCAGTCTGTGCTTAGAACTTGAATCATCATTGCCAGAACAGATTTTGATGGCTGAAAAGTTTGTGGTTAGATTTTAATTGTGATATTTTACACCAATAACATGAAATACCCAATTTACATAATATCGCTGTTAAATAATTATCGGGGGGGGGTGGAGGTATTCTAGCTTTCTTTAATTAATATGGGGGACGTTCCTGTGGTGATTGCGGTTTGGTATTGGGTGTTTGATTAAAGTTTGTCGCATTATTACTAGTTATAGCACGGTAGTATGGTAGCTGGATAATAGAACAGCAAACAGGCCCAGGGTAGGGGCGTCTGCCAGGTCCACGCTGGCGAACGGTTCTGTGAGACTGCTCAGACATTCAAACATTCATAATGGAAAAATTAAAGAATTTGAATGAACACAATCAGATACATTTGGTCACGTGATATCAAGTGGTGAAAAAAAGGGTACTTATAGTTGCAATGAGAAAAGTCATGTTTACAGACAAAAGGTGTGGAAGAGAGATTATTGATATATAATAAATGCATTGAATGTCGATAATATGTGACATATACTCAATGTTAAATAAGCATATTTTAACATTCTGAGTATAAACAAGACAAGTTTTAATCCGTCACTTCGCATTGTCAGTGTAGACCTATTGGATTTGTCAAGGAGAGTTGAATTACTTTAAGATATGAAACATGCGACTTTTCTGTATGTGAGGCGAGAAAATCACTATTGTCTGTGGTTTTATATACTCACACCCCCCACACACACATACATATATTCGAATAAGTATGTTATGCATATTATGATTATGATATTATTATATCTATATACTATATTATTAATTATTATGAGCTCTGTTATTATCATACATATACATACATATTACATACATACATATATCATCATCATACATCATACACCATCATACATCATAGCACACACTACTCCCACACACACACACACCCACACACACACCACACTCATATATATTCATATTAATATATGTATATATTATATATATATATATAGTATATATATATATACCATATACACACTACATACACACATGCATACAACATACAACATACATACATGAAATACACATAACACACACACACACCACACACACACACACACACAATCACACATATAAATTATATTATATATCGTATATTATAATATATTATATATGTATAATAATATTATGAATATATATACTATAATATATATATATGATATATATATAATATATAATATGTACATAATCGATATATATTTTTTCAACGGTATATAGCTCATTTTGACGGCGTGGTCACAAACACACTTGTGTGTTTGTGTTAGAGAGATAACTTACAAATAACTGAGACAGATAATCACTCATCGAACAATATTGCGTAAATGTCAAACTCTATCGTAATTACCTTATTTACAGCCTCGGAACATACTAGTGTGAGTATGGTGGCATATTTATATAATAGTAATAATAATGTATAATGTAATAATATGATAATATTATATATATATATATAATATATATATAGTATCAAATATACATCTATATATATATATATACTATATTATATACATATATTTCATAATTATAATATTAATGTATAATATATATATTATATACCTATATATATATATGATATATATATACATTACGTATTATTGTATATCTATATATATATATATATATATATATATATATATATATATATAGATTATCTGTGTGTGTGTGCGTAGTGTGTGTGTGTGTGTGTGTGTGTGTGTGTGTGTGTGTGTGTTGTGTGTGTTGGTGTGTGTGTGTGTGGTTGATATATATATATATATATATTATATATATATATATTTGTGTGTGTGTGTGTGTGTGTGTGTGTGTGTGTGTGTGTGTGTGTGTTTGTGTTATTGTGTATTTATTTGTGGATGTGTAATTTATGTCAGTGAAATGTGTTTTGCCTGTGTGATCCAATATGTACAATAATGTAACAGCTAGAAGCGAGTATTTTATTCTGACTCGTTTAGATTCGTGTAGTACAGACTAGTAGCTGTTGGAGTGATATGGCCATTATAACTAGTGACATGTTTACTGTGATTTTGTATACTTGGTTTGTACAACTTAGAAATAATAGAGTAGCTATATATGTATAATACTTATATATAATTATGTTTAATGATATTTACAAGTGGTGGCATATGTGTGCTTGATCCTTTTGCATGCCAACACGGACAAACCACCCCGAGTTAATCGCTCAGTTCAGAATGGTTAGAAAAGTAAGTGTGGTGTGGTGTGTGTGTGTGTGTGTGTGTTTGTGTGTGTGTTT
>NW_023657416.1:47500-52500 GCF_015228065.2 Penaeus monodon | reverse complement strand
AAACTGGAAGTATTGTTAGCTGCTGCTAAAGTGTAGGGAGTAAGGGGATTTTTTTCCTCTTGCCTTCACTGTAACTAACACCAACCTTTTCATGTATGCAAACATTTCAGTTCCTTCAAACTGCTGTGGGGGGTTTTCAGTTTTTTTTATACCCATTGCAGAAAAATTTTTTTTTTTTAATATAAGGTCGCACTTGGGAACAAGATCTATCCACTTTATTTTTGTCAGAATTTACTTGAAGAAAAATTAAAGAAAAAAAGGGTTTTTAGGTTTTGTTCACACATTCTCGTTTTTTCCGGCCCATGCATTTCAAATACCTACGCCTCAGTCCTTCAGTTTCCAAGGTTTTTTCCTTTCTTCCATTGTCCTCAATCCCTGTGAAAAGTATATATAATATATATATATATATATATATATGATATATATATTATATATATATTATATATACATGTATATATTAATAAAAATTTTAATATAAATATATATATATATATATATATATAATATTATAATATAATATAATTTATTATATATATACATTACATACATATAAAACAATACAACATAACAAAACACACACACACACCACACACCAACAACACACCACACCACACACACTCACACATACATACATATTATACTATACATACATATCATATATATTATATATATATATATATATATAATATTATTTTTAAATCATAAAATTGCTTATATACATTTATATAATACATAAAAATTATATATAACAATATAATTAATAATATATATCTATATATATAAAATATTTTTATACATTATACATATATAAAAATATGTGCGGGGCGTATCTTCTAAACCACACACACCCCCCCCACACCCACCACACACATATATATATTATAATTTAAAATTTTATATAAAATTATATATATATATATTTATATATATGGGTGTGTGTGTGGTGTGTGTGGTGTGTGTGTGTTGTGTGTGGTGTGTTGTGTGTGTGTGTTGTGTATGTATATGTATATGGTATACACCCTTTAATATATATATATATATATATATATATTATATTATATATATAATATATATATATGTAGGTATTAAATTATTAATATAATATATATATAATATATTATATATATAGAAATATATCTCACGCACGACGTAGGCCTCCCCCAAATTTTTTTTCCCAACTTTGTCTGTCTTGTTTTTTTTTGTTTCCAGTCTCGCCCCCAATTTCCTATTTCGTACCCATCTTTTACTGGTCTGGCCAATTGCTTCTTTATTTATTATAACCCAGTTGTTTTTTTCGTTCCCTCTATTGTCCCGTCTCCGATGTTTGACCTGCCCCTTGTCTTTTTTTTTTTTTGATGCTCCAAATTATCTTTTTTACTTTTGTTGGTTGATCCTTAGCCCAATTCGCAGCATCAATCTCTCTATCTCTCCCCTGGGCACTTATTATTTTCCCCTTTTATAAATTTTGGGTTTTATCCTGTTTCTGATTCATAGGTATAAAAAGTATACATATTTTTAAAGACTTATAAGGGGCCTCTTTTTATTTACTGTGGCTGCCGAAGGCGCTCCACCTAACTGATGCGTCGCTTAAATTTTCCCCTTCGCTAGTGTGTTTGCGATGCCCAGTATATATCTTGTCCACTATCTCTATGCTTCACCTTGTACATGTATGGGTTCGAACTGAACCCACTTGAACCACATCTTATCTTTTTCTTGTTCATCTAATCCAATTTTCCCGATTTCTCTATTTAGATCGTTTCTAGTTGCCCTTTTATTTGCAGTTCACTGAAGAAAAAATATCATCTTAAATTTAGATTTTTTTAGGTATTTGTCTCCAATTTTGATCCCTCTCCATTCCATTCAGTTTTTTTTAATATTTCCTCAAAACAAGCTGTAACAGCTTTGGTGAGATGGTATCGCCCTGTCTAAAACCCTTTTTTAATTGGATTTTTCGCTTCCCTGGAGCTTGAGGGGGGCTGTTTCATGTTTTTTTATAACTTCCAATATTTTTCAATATACCTCCTCTACTCTCTGTCTTCGGTAGCTTCTAGTACTGCTGGTTTTGTACAGAGTCAAATGCCTTTTTTTTAATCTAAATTTCTACCAGTTTTTTTTTCCCATGTTCGTTTTTTTTTTTTTTTTTTATTTTGGGGGACATTGGATTTGGGGCTGTTTTTTGAGAATCCACCGCTGAAACCCCGCTTTTCTCTAGGCTGGTTAGTTGTCAGAGACCCAGTTGTGTGACTTATTAATAGTTTGTAAGTAAATGAAAAGGGCTTTTAGTTGGTAGTTTTTTTTTAGATCCTTTTTGCCCCCCTTTTTATGCTCAAATAATTGTTGCTTTTTCCTGGTTTTAAGTTTTTTCCGTTGATAAGGCACTTGTTAAAGATCGCCTGCATCATTATAAGGTCTTACTAATTCCCTCTTCCCCTTGGGGTTTTCCCTCTCTTCTCCTTTAGTATCTTTTAAATTTTTTCTGTCGTGATGTTAGGGGACTCTTGGGTTTCCGCTTCGTTTCTATCCTTTTTCTGTTTATTTGAGCTGTATAGATCCCTTAAAATCTTCCCCAAATTTGTATTTCTTCTTACTATGGGCAACTTTTTTCCATCTGTTTTTTTTTTTTTTTTTTTTAATTGAAAACAATTTATTTTTTTCCCCATTTTGGTCTCCTTTCAGCTGTTTTAATGCAGTATCTGAGATCACTGTTTCATTTATTATTTGAGTATTGAATTTCCTACATCTTCCCCCTTTTTTTTTATTTTTAGTTTTTTAGTTCGGCTATTCTATTTTGTCCCCGTTTGACAATATTTTCATAACCCATTTTTTGCATAAACTCTTTGGTTTTTACTGAGAAATTGCCGGGCTTTGCTTGACTTTTTACCGCCTTCTTCTAGTGCACTTCCTTTATTCATTGAACTGTTTGTTGTTTTTTCAACGCTGAGATCTTTTTCGTTTAGAAATAATATCTTTTTTTGGATGTTAAGGTTAATTCTATCGCTCTCGTCTTTAATTTTAAATAAATTTGGCTGCGGTTTTCGTATGATTTTTAAACCTTTTTCCCTTTTGAGGTGTATTTTAAATTTTGGGCCCCTGACCATTCTATGGTCGCTGCAAAATTTACTTTTAATACGTCCACTTTTTTCATACGCCCTATTTGAAAAAATGAAGTTGATGTCAAAAGGGGACTTCCATGTCCACTTCCGCCTAGTCTTTTTTTCGAAGAATGGTATTGATGATCGAGCCCCGAAAAAACAAATAGCTTTCCCCCTTCATTCCTAGTGCCTATTCCGAATTCCCCATTTAATTTCTCCTACTGTGTTTTTTTTTTTTTTTTTCCTATTTTTTCATTAAAATCTCCATGATTATTGTGAAATAGTTTTAAATCTCTCGCTGGCTAAAAGAACATTTTCAAAAAAGGCTGTCTATTTCTTTTCACTGTGGCTGCAGGTTGAAACATAGACTTGAATAATCTTTTAGTTGTACCTATTGTCAGTTTTATTTTTTATTGAAAAACTACTCTTTTGCTTATACTATAAAAACCCGCTCTTATTTTCTAAAGTTTGTTAACTAAAAAACCTATCCCTAAATTTCTGCTTCCCCCCTGGGGGTTTTCCTCTCCAATGTAAAACCCGGGCTATCATTTAGTATCTTCGCTCTTTGCCTAGTCCCTAACCCACAAAATCCTACAAAATCCAATTTAAAAAAAGAGAGTTTTTCCCCAATAATGTTCAGTATTCATTGTCCCTATACATTTGTGCAAAGGGGTTTTTGCGGGGGCGGCCTGTTGTTAAACCGGGGGTTCTTACACCCTCTGCTCCGAGCGATCCTGACGCCCCTAACCAAAGGGTTCCTTTTGCCTCCGGAAGGGAAAGGGCCCTTGCCTTTTTTTGTGCATCATTTTTTTTTTCTTTAGATGTAGGCAGCCCCTGCAGCGGTGGTGGCCCTGTCTATGTCAGCCACGACGGGCCGCTCCTACACCGGGGCTCTCCTGGACAAGGGCTTGACTTTCCCGAAGTGTATATACGTGGATTATATTTTAACACTGATTTTATTTATACTATGACCCCAGTGCAGACACAGTTGTTTACCTGCAAATTCTCCTAGACCACAATATATTCTTTTCGTGCACATGGAACTCAAACTACACCCTTTACATATGGGTCCCCTCATATATTTTTATACAACTTTAACCAAATACAAACCCTTACATCATACCCAGTATAAAACTATGCGGGCACATGCGCACCGCCTGTACACTTATTTATGACTATCTCATATCAAATATAGCTATACATTGCTACCACCGTGTATGGCGCACAAACGTTTATGATTTAAACATTAGTGCTCACCCACATATGAATGTATTACCCTACTGCACATATATACACATATTCAGTTATATAAACAACCGCCATACCATATACACATAACATACATAAACTCATATGTACGGTGAAATGCGGAGTTTCCCCCCGTATCCGCTGGCCCCTGGCCGATGGGTGCCCTCTGCGCGAAAGCGCAACACATTGGAAATTTGAATAAACGCTAAAAAATTTCAAAGTGAATTCAGCATTTGTTATAGACAGAGGAATATTAAAAAAAGGCACTTTTTAGCGCAAGGGGAAAAGGGCTATTATTTAAATTTCCCATTGGGGCTAAAGTCACGCGCAGGTGAAAATGCGCAGGGGGATAAACAATAGCAAGGGAGCCGCCACTCAGGCCCGAGACTTCAGCGAAATCAGAGAGTCATATACAAATATATAGATAGATAGATAGATAGATAGATAGATAGATAGATAATGTGTGTGTGTGTGTGTAAAATATGTATATATATTAATGCACAAACACATACACACACACACACACACACAACACACACACACACACACACACACACACACACACAACACGCACACACACCACACACACACACATATATATATATATATATATATATATATATATATATATATATATATATATATATACATATATATATA
>NW_023657416.1:37500-40000 GCF_015228065.2 Penaeus monodon | reverse complement strand
TAATGAACCTTTGCACAAATGATATAGGGACAATGAATACTGAACATTACTTGAGGAACTCTCTTTTATTAAATGGGATATTGTAGGACTCTGTGAGGTTAGAGGACTAGGCGAAGAGCAGAAGATACTAAATGATAGACATGTGTACTATTGGAGAGGTAAACCCCAGGGTAGGAAGCAGAAATTAGGGATAGGTTTCTTAGTTAACAAACGTTTAGAAAATAAGAGCGTGGAATTCTATAGTATAAGCGAAAGAGTAGATTCAATAACAATAAAACTAGACAATAGGTACAACTAAAAGATTATTCAAGTCTATGTTTCAACCTGCAGCCACAGTGATGAAGAAATAGACAGCCTCTTTGAAAATGTTCATTTAGCCAGCGAGAGAGTTAAAACCTATTTCACAATAATCATGGGAGATTTTAATGCCAAAATAGGTAAAAAAAAAAAAAAAACACAGTAGGAGAAACTATAATAGGGAATTTCGGAATAGGCACTAGGAATGAGAGGGGAGAAATGCTAGTTGATTTTGCGGAGGCTCGATCACTCAATACCATTCTTCGAAAAAAGACTAGAGCGGAAGTGGACATGGAAGTCGCCATCTGACATCAACTTCATTATTTGCAAATAGGTGATCGATATAGTAAAAAAAATGTGGACGCTATTTAATAAGTAAATGTTGGGAGCACCATAGCATGGTCCGGGGGAAGGCAAATTAAATTTACACCTCAGAAGGGAAAGGATTAAACTCAATACGAAACCGCAGCCAAATTTAGTTAACTTGAAGACGAGAGCGATAGAATTTAACCTTAACATCCAAAAAAGGATATTCACTTCTCAACGATAAGATCTCAGCGTTGACCCAATCAACAAACCAGTTCAATGACATAAAGGAAGCTGCCTAAAGAAGGCGTAAAATGTCAAGCAAAGCTCGCGCAATTTCTCAGTAGAAACCAAAGCTTATGCAAAAATATAGGGTCAGAAATATGTCAAACAAAATAGCATTAGCCGAACTAACAAAGACGATAAATAAAAGGACGAGGGAAGATGTACGGAAATTCACTACTCAATAAAAATAAACAGTGTCCAGATACTATCATTAAACACTGAAAGGAGACTCGAATAGGGAAAAATAAATTGTATTCAATAAAAGAAAAAAAAAAAAAAAAACGATGGAAAAGTTGACCTATAGTAAAGAATGAAATCACAAGAGTTTGAGGAAGACTTTTACAGGATCTATACAGCTCAAATAACAGCAACGGATAGAAACGAATGCGGTAACCAGAGACGTACCTAATCATCAGACAGAAGAAATTAAGAGTACTTTACAGGCATGAAAGAGAGGGGAAACACCATGGAAGATGGAATTTAGTATAGACCTTATAATATATGCAGGCGATCCTTTTGAACAAGTGCCTTATCAACGGAACTCGGAAAGCCAGGAAAAATGCAACATTATTTTGATGCATAAAAAGGGGACAGAAAGGATCTAAAAACTACCAACTAACAAGCTCGTTTCAGTTACTTACAAACTATTCACATAAGTCATCACCCCCCACTCGGTCTCTGACAATTCTAACCAGCCTAGAGAACAAGCATGCTTCAGGGGTGGATCTCAACAACAGACCACATCCACAGTGCGTCAACCAAATAAAAATAAAAAATAAACGAACATAGGAAAAAACTGTGTATGTATTTATCGATTATAAAAGGCATTTGACTCTGTACAAATACCAGCAGTACTAGAAGCTATCCAGAGACAGAGAGAGAGGAGGTATTTGTAAATATTGGAAGATATATAAAAACATGAAACAGCAACCATCAAGCTCTACAGGGAAGCCGACAAAATACCAATTAAAAAAGGTGTTAGACAGGCGATACCATCTCACCAAAGCTGTTTACAGCTTGTCTTGGGGAAAAATTTTAAAAAAACTAGAATGGAATGGAGAGGGTATCAAAATTGAGACAATACCTAAACAATCTAACATTTACAGATGATATTTGTTCTCTTCAGTAAATCTGCAAATGAAATCAGCAACTAGTAATCGATCTAAATAAGAAAGTCTGAAATTGGACTTAGGATGAAAAAGAAAAAGACTAAGATCGTGTTCAACAGTAGAGTTCAGTTCGAACCATACATGTACAAGGTGAAGCACTAGAGATAGTGGACAAGTATATATATCTAGGGCAACTCGACAAACACATCTAGCGAAGGGGAAAATTTAAAGCGACGCATCAGTCTAGCTGGGCCCCTTCGGCAGCCACAGTAATATACTAAGAGGCCCTTACTAAGTCTTTAATAATATGTCATACCAGTTATGACCTATGAATCAGAAACATGGACTACAACCAATACTAGAGAGGAAATATAGTGCCCAGAGAGAGAAGAGAGATTGATGCTGCGAATTAGGCTAAGAGATCGAACCAACAAAGTAGAAGATATACTTGTGAGCATCAAAAAGAAAAAATGACAATGGGCGGGTCATATACATCGGGACAG
>NW_023657416.1:5000-30000 GCF_015228065.2 Penaeus monodon | reverse complement strand
TTAGGGATCCGGGCCCCCCGGATTGGGAGCCACAGAATATGAGCCGAAAATACGATTAAAATTTTCACACGCTGTCATAATAATAAAGACATCCGCTATTACAATGTCACTAAGCAACATATAATAATCTACTCAAATACACAGTTACCTTTTCATAGCTTTTTACGCCTTTCCTATTACCAATACACAAAAGATTTACCCACCACTAGTGAGAAACGAATAGATAAATTAAAGAGGCGTTGTCCACATACCGTTATTATGTAGGTGTAGCTTAGGCATGTGAGTGAATAGTATTTACGATGTACTTTCATGATTAATTGGAAGTACAGACAATAGCTTGTTAGCTTGTTTGTTAAATAGTTCCTATTGTATCTGTTTTTTTTTTGCTCTCTCTCTCTCTCTCTCTCTCTCTCTCTCTCTCTCTCTCTCTCTCTCTCTCTCTCTCTCTCTCTCTCTCTCTCTCTCCCTCCCTCCCTCCCTCCCTCCCATCTCATCTCTCTCTCTCTCTCTCTCTCTCTCTCTCTCTCTCTCTCTCTCTCTCTCTCTCTTTGGTTCTCAAGAGAGTTGATGCCATATTACATATGCTCTTTTTATGGAAGAAAGGACAGGGCAATTATATATATATATATATATATATATATATATATATATATATATATATATATATATATATATATATATATATATATATATGTATGTATGTATTATACATATATATCTCATTTTTCTTTTTCGCACACATTCTCTGTTGACACGGACTCTAGACAAATGTAACACTGAGTTACGTAACAGTGTATGGGAACTACCTACGTTGAAATTTGTTTACATATGGTTACAAAAAATCACCACTTCATTAATGAAACCACTGAATTTTTTTAATAGGAATACAAAAAAAATATATATATATATATAAACATATGTTTCGCAGTACGGAAGAGAGGCTTCCTTCGGATGCAACGAGAGCAAAATTCCACCACTTAACCTTTCAACATCATCCCTCTTCAAAAAGCGTTTCCAGGTCAGATAGCCTGAGCATTCCAAGAACGATCGCTTGACCAGGGACTATTTCTTTTGTAAGTATTTTGATATGCGTTATGCTGATATAGCTTTTCCCTTTCAACAACTGAAGTCTCGGCTGCCCTCAGAGAAAAGAAACATATATTCTGTGATCTAAACACATGGGTATTTGATTAGGGGTGTATTTATATTTAATTACTGTTTTTTTAAGTATGGGAGTTGATGTTACTCTTATTATTACTATCAATACTATCATTATTATCATCATCAACTTTCTTAATATTAGTTGCTACTGTAGGGAACTTTTGCCGAAGGTGACTTTAGGCAAATAATTTAACGGTAAAATGGTGGCGTGATAAAAAAAAAAAACAGCTCTTGCCTACTAGCTCACTCATTGCCTTTGGTCACCAGAGCAACGGAGCACACTAGGTCAGGGCTACCGCTTCTTGGCGCACACGAGCACTGATTTCGCAAGGGACGTGGGTGCAGAACAGGCAGGCAATTTGGGTATCATAACAGCCGCTGCATTGACTTACGGTGACCCGCTATGGTCACTGATCAAATCCTGAACATATGGTTGTCCCTGGAATGCCGGTGTGGTCACCCAAAACTGGATTCAGATGTGTCTCCATGGAGACACATCACACACACACACACACACACACACACACACACACACTCACACGCACATGCACACGCGCACACACACACACACACACACACACACACACCACACACACACACACACACGCATACACACACACACACACACACTATACGATATAACAGACGGGACACTCAACACTTATACCGAGAATGACCTAGTTTAGCCATTTCGTGTCCAGCGCCCATCGACCTAGCCTTCGCCTCAGGCGGGTCGGCCTGACACGTGACCCCGCGCTCACCGCTTTACCCATAGATATCGTCTCGTGTGTTCCCTTAGTGTTGTACTCTTCATAAATAAAGAGTCAGCCTTATACCAATATCACTACTCCTGCAAAGCCATTGTAATAGGGTTCTGAGCCCGTTATGCGCGCACACACACACAGACACACCACACACACCACACACACACACACACCACGCACACACACACACACACACACACAAACACACTCACACATGCACTCACACCACGCATCGCACAACACACACACACTCAATACACACACAACACCAGAACACACACATAAACACACAAATGCACACACACAACACCCAAAAACACAACAACAGTCTTTCAATATTTGCAGTTATCAAAACACTCAGGAATGAACTATATAATGCCCAGCATGATGTCAGCGAAAAGTATTTTGCCATCCGTAAAACAATTAGATTGGAAACTTAGTTCATTGGCAGCGATTGCGTTCACAAGTCCTTTCCTGTAACTTCATTTTTTAGGATCTCATTCTTATAATGAAATTCAGTATGGCAGATCATTATATCTATTTGTTATAATGAATTGTGACTTTAAAGTAATTGACATTCAACCTGTTCTACTAAATTTTTTGCAGAAACAAAAAAACAAAGAGGATAAAAGATAATACGGGATGGCGTTGAGAAATCACAAATAAAATAGCCTTTCTTAAATATAACCAATCCATGTTCATGTGCGAACGACACTATAATTAATTAATGTTTACTGAATATCGTTTTTATGATATATCAAGTCTAGAAAGTAGTAACACACACAACATATATTTTAAATTAATAACTGGAATATACTGTAGCAGTATTGAAATACAATAGGTATTATTTATCCTTCTTTATTTTAACATTATATTCTAGGGAGTCACGTTTAATGGGTTTAATACTATTGCTAATTCCCATTAAGGCCAAAATCTTCTTCTTTAAACGGTATTCATGTCTGAGCCCCGTGGTCACAGCTGATACTCAATTGTAGTTTTCATGTTGTGATGCACTTGGAGTGAGTACGTTGGTAGGGCCCAGTTCCTTTCACGAGAGTGCCGATGGGTACCTTTAGGTACTCTACAGCCAAATACTGGATGTATTTGCTGTATATATTTTGGTCACTGTGAAATACGAAGAAAATGAGTTGTACCCTAAGGGGGCTGCCATCCCTGCATCCATCCCTGAGGGCCTACCGCCCTTGAGCCCCGCCTCGAACACAACCCCATTATCATATAATTCGTATAAGCCCTGACTCCCTACATCGACCACAAGCTCCGTCCTGCGCAACACGTAGTACTCTTTGTATATAGGCACCGTTGGGAGAAGGCAGACCATAGAGCGAGGTCGAAGGGGGCCACTCCTACATTAAAATGAATTACTGCCCTTCTACGTATATTTCTTATTATGTTAACCCACATTTCTTTGTAACCTCGTGCAATATCTTTGTGGTCGGCTGCGCATAGGTATTCTTGACGCTTGCCGTACTATGCATTCTTGGCGAAAACAACGGAACTGGCATATGATATGTAGTCTTATGCATGGCTGGTGAAAGCGTGAACTTCCTCTTGTGTTTCATGGTTTACTTATAGGCTATTACCATCCATAATTATTATTTTTTTATGATAGATGCATTATTTTCCCATGACTAGAATAAAACACTTGATAATAACTGAATTTTGTAAACCCACTCATAATTCTGAATAGGTCAAATCTACTTTCCTATCTGTAGTCTTTCGCTGATTATGCTTCTACTTCTTTTGGTTAGAGTGAATACATTTTAGGCAGTTAGAATTATTTCGTCAGTTCCAGTTAATGTGAAGTTCGATAATGAAGACAGCCTGTTTTATCAACACAGTCATAGCCTGTTATTTTGTAAAAATACAATTCTTAAACATGAAACATGACATGTACTTTTGTACCTAGGCTACTATTTTGAAACTAGACAGATTAAATAGGATGCAGAATCATTCGTTAAAACACACACACACACACTCCCCCCCCACACACACGCACACAGACACACACACGCACACACACACACACACACACACACACACACACACACACACACACACACACACTCACTCACTCACACACACACACACACACACACACACACACACACACACACACACACATGCAAGCAAACAAACTCGTGAATCTTGAAAAGTAACCAAACAAACAATTGTCCATAAATATTCGTCATATCAAATATAATACATAGCAGTCCGAACACCCTCTCTGTCGTCAATATTTGAATACCGTGCGTTATGTGAACATTATCTTGGCAATATATTACTTGGAGCCATAAACTCACACTCACTCCACCTCCCCCTATTACTTGCGTTGCGCGCGCTTCCATAAATCCCCCTTGGTTTGTTGGTATTGGATTTCTCATAACAAAGCGCACGCCAGTCTTGCACTTGTTGCCTATGCATAAAGTGGTCAGTCCATAAAAACTTCATCCCTGAATATTAAATCATATATATATATATATATATATATATATATATATTTTTTTTTTTTTTTTTTTTTTTTTTTTTAACAGCCATTCACTTCTTCTTTTTGTGCCACGGTGGTGACTTCCCCTACGACACATGCGTTTGAATTCTCAAGGCGATATGTCGTTTTCTTGGTAGGCAATCGAGGTGAAGTTCCTTGCCCAAAGGAACAACGCGCCGGTCGGTGACTCGAACCCTCGAACTCAGACTGCCGTCGTGACAGTCTTGAGTCCGATGCTCTAACGACTCGGCCACCGCGGCCTCATATATATATATATATATATATATATATATATATATATATATATAAACAACATCCGGAAGGTGGTGCTCCACACATCTGTCCCTGGCTGAACAAAGGTTGCTGTGCCTTCCTGTCGCTGCCTCCTGAGTACACCTTATCACAGGAAGCAGCCACTTCACACCTTCCACTCCTGATCCTGGTTCACCCAAGGACTTCCTAGGTGACCTACATGTCCCCCTCGAGCAAGCCCAGCGACTCGCCTCCCTGTCACGGTCTGATAAACCTGACACTCCAGCCGCGGAAGCAAGCGCCGCTCAGGATGTAGCCGCTGAAGGAGCTCAGCTTGCATCCACTCACCTTGTAGCGAATAAAGCCAAAAGCCAAGGCCACTTTCATTATCCGCCTTAAGTCCATCTCCCGTGTCGCTCACAGCCTCTCTCAATTTACTATTGAGAAGTTATTTGGCAGTACCACCCTTGCCTGATTGGGTGCACATAATCAACCGCGGTTCGGCACGCCAGCACTTGTGCCACGGCGGCTGCTTCCCCTACGACACCTGCATTTGACTTATTAAGATGATATGTCGTTTTCTCGCTGTGAACTCGGGACCATGAGGGTCTGAGTCCAGTGCTCTAGCCACTGGACCATCGCGGCAGTCTCATATATATATATATATATATATATATATATATATATATATATATATATATATATATATATATATGTGTGTGTGTGTGTGTGTGTGTGTGTGTGTAATTGTCGTACTTGTATATATATATATATATATATATATATATATATATATATATACATATACAGAAAAAAAATAAACGTCAGGTACATGGCGAATTAGGGTTACAAAAAAAATTAGGGTGACAAAAAAAACAAAGTTAATTCATTTTAACAAGTTCTCAAGACACACACACACACCCACACACTCTCTCTCTCTCTCGCTCTCTCTCTCTGTCTCTCTCTCTGTCTCTCTCTCTCTCTCTCTCTTACTCTGGTTCTCAAGAGAGTTATGCCATATTACATATGCTCTTTTTATGGAAGTAAGGACAGGGCAATTCTTTTTATCTCTGTATAGCGAGCACTGAGAGCATAAAGTAAATAATCTGTCCAGCAGTTACATTTTCCTGCGGTCTTATTTTCGCTAAAATTGTATCAGTTTTCATTTTCGCAATGAAGGAGGGATCTCTTCTTCAAAGTCTATATACTTATTTTGACCTTGCTCTTAGCTTTCATTTAAAATTCATTACTCATGTATGCTCATTGCTATCTAAGCCATATTACATATTCAGATACATGGTGGGCTTCTTGCAATGAATTTCAGGTTTTGGTTTCAGGTTTGGAAATGCGGAGTACATTCATTGCCGATACCCTCTACTAAAGACGGCTAATGTGTGTGTGTGTGTATGATATAAAACAATCCTCCCTGACCAGTCTTGAATCTAGGTCACCCCGGGTAGGAAACCGGAGGGCCAGTACTAAATCCGTACATCTGTCTGTTTCGAATTTCTAAATCAATTTCCACCGAGTGCCCATGGGGAGTGTGTGTAAAACCTCGCTTTCATTACTCATGTATGAGTATAAAGGTAATGTCTTTGGAGCTAGTTAGATCCTAGTTTCACACTCCTTTTACTGGGCCATGTGGTATGGTTGGTTTAGTACTGGCTCTCTGGTTTCATACCGGGGTGACCTAGGTTCGAGAACTGTTATTTAATTGTTATTTATCTATAACAATGCGGCATTGCATTATTCCATATTTCATATATATACACCTTAGTATATCTGACTTCGGATACGAATTTCTAAATCAATTTCCACTGAGTGCCTATGGGGAGTGTGTGTAAAATCTCACAATCATTACTCATGTATGAGTAGATATGTAATGTCTATGGAGCTAGTTATATCTTAGTTGCACATTCCTTTCAGTGAGTCGTGTGGCAAGGTTGGTTTAGTAATGGCCCTGCAGTTTCATACCCTGGGTGACCTAGGTTAGAGACCTGGTTAGGGAGAATTGTTATATATCTATATCAATGCGGTATTGCTTTATTCCATCTTTCCTATATATACACACCTCAGTACATCTAACTTATTTCTAAATCAAATCCCACCGAGTGTAAAACCTCGCTATCATTACTCATGTATGAGTAGATAGGTAATATCAAATGGAGCTAGTTAGATCTTAGTTACACACTCCTTTTAGTGGGTCGTGTGGCATGGTTGGTTTAGTGCTGGTTCTCCGGTTTCATAGCAAGAGTGACCTAGGTTAGAGACCTGATCAGGGTGGATTGTTATATATCTATATCAATGCAGCATTGCATTATTCTATTTTTCATATATATATTTACATATATAATTTTGTGTATGTGTGTTTATGTACACACACACTTATAAATAAATAAATAAATATATATATATATATATATATACATATATATATATATATATATTATTCATAAAACGGATTAATCATTCGGATGATCAGCCGTGGCATCCCAATATTTAGGTTGTGGTTAGGAGCCATAAAATAAGTAAAGTAAAGGCCTCCAATCTAATCATTTAACCAGTATTATTAAACTTCCCCCAGACATATTCTGTATCTGCCATGAACTAACAGGTTGCATCTACAAACGTCTTCTGCAGAAACCATTACGCTGCCGCCAGCACCTTTACCGTAATCCTGGCACGAAAGCTCGTAGGGTACTATCCTTGAACCCCAGGGTGCAGTTGAACGTCCTGTCAAGGACAATCATATTCGTGTAATCACCGACGTGGTGTTTGAAGAACTACTTAGCACCATGTTGACATCAAGTAGTAGACTGGCTGATTTGTGTGTGCACTTGCATGGAATTACACACACACACACACATGTATACATATATAGTATATATATATATATATATATATATATATATATATATATACATACACATACACACAGTAAGTATATACTTACATACATACATACATATATCATCATCATCATCAAGGGGCTAACGCCGATGGGGGCGCATGGCCACATCCACCCTTCGCTTCCAGCCACGAGGATCCCTCGAGGCGAGTCTCCAGGCAGGCACACGGCCCATCTCTAATTCCTTGCGACAGGTCTCGTCGAGCTGCCCAAGCCATGATCTCCTAGGTCGTCCCACAGGTTTCCTCCTCCCAGGGTTGTCTCGCAGAGAGACAACCTGATGGGCAGGGTCGTCCATAGGGAAGTGAGCTAGGTGGCCATATAGCCTGAGTTGGCGATCCCGGATTATGCAAGTAACATGTCCCATGCCAGTTAAACGGTGTAACCGCCGGTTGGACACGTGGTCCTGCCAACTGTACCCATGATCCGGCGAAGGGACTTGTTAGAAAAGGCATCAAGGCGAGACTCCAAGACACTGGATAGCATCCAGGTTTCACTTCCATAGAGCAAAACTGGCAGTATCAAGGCCTTGAAGACACGCAGCTATACATTATATCATATATATATATATATATATATATATATATATATATATATATATAAAGAAGAGAAAAACCAATGCAGAGAACTTCATTATGCAATTGCAAACGTTTTGGAGATGCAATCTCCATCAACAGTGCTACAACATCAACAGCGAAAATTAATTCTAATACATACACAATAATAATAATAATAATAATAATAATAATGATAATAATGATAATAATAATAATAATAATAATAATAATAATAATAATTGTAATAGTAATAATAATAGTATAATAATAATACAAAATAAAAAACCCGAAAAATCAACAAATGGCTATGGACAAAAAAAGGCAGTGTAGCAAGTAACAGGTACTAACCACTTAATGGGTGGTTGGTAGTTTACATGGTAAACAGGGTGGTTGCAGTATAGTTATGGTGTGGAGTGATTCTGCTATGATGATCTGTTAAGGTGGAGAGTTAAGATTTTGAAATCAGTATTGTTAAAAGGGTGATTGTGGAGGTGAGAGTGCTCACCACCACAATCACCCTTTTAACAATACTGATTTCAAAATCTTGAATTCCCACCTTAACAGATTTGACCTGATCATAGCAGAATCATTACACATCCTATGAAACCACAGCTAAACAATACTTCCACTGCAACCACCTGTTTACCATGTAAAGTACCAACCACTTTTTTGTTTGTTTGTTTGTTGGTTGCTTTTTTATGTTAGTGCCTGTTAATTTGCTACGCTGCCCTTTTGTCTGTGTCTATTTGGTTGATTCATGTTTTTTTTTTATTATTATTATTATTGTGTATGTATTAGAATTTATTTTTCCTGTTTTTGTTGTAGTACTGATGATGGAGACGACATCTCTGAAACGTTTACAATTGCACAATGAAATTCTTCTCAGCCGCGTTGGTTTTCCTCTTCTGTATACGAATTTGTTTCCCACGGGACTCATCTATAACCCATTATATATAAATATATATATAATATAATATATATATATATATATATATATAATATATATAAAGTGATAGGCATCGATACACAAAATTCCCTAAGACGGTGCCGATACGTTAATACTTGAAAATTATCCAAAGCGCTTCTGATACATCGATTCTTCATAGTTAATTAAAGCGATACCCAGTACCAACACATAGTACTGGGTATCGATACATCCTCGCTGTAAAAAAATATCCCAACTGACATATCATTATATCACTGGGATGTTTAATGGACTGCAAACAGTAGCTCCGACATTTCCTTTTCTCAACTGTTTAAGGTTTGTGGAAAAGGGAGATCGATAAATAGATAGAGAGAGTCAAGAAGGGAGGAAAAAGAGAGAGAGGAAGAGAGAGGGGTAAGGGGATGAGAAAGACTGTGATGCATTTCTGTATTTATCTGTAGAGATGAAAATGTTTTTTTTTTTTGGAAAAATATGAATCAATAATTATATGCACTAACTCCCATTTTTTCCGATTTGTGATAGATAATCTATGGTAGATAAATTTTCTAGATATTCATATAAGATTCTAGGTAACTTATTTGGGGTCAGAATGAAAGAAGCCTATTTCATAATTTGCTAAATAATGATTTGTAATTCTACATAATAACATGCATAATTCCAGACTTGCTATACAACACCTCAATCCTGCAATTTCTTGGTAACAGACAGGCTTACATTACTTACATGAAATCGTTCCTAAGTATACCAAAACAGACTTGCTATGATACGAGTCCTCAAGTAACTAACAAAAGAATTTATTATTACTACAGTCAACATCCAGCAAATAATCTATATTTGTATATATCCAAATTATATATAAACGAATTAACGTTGTATTGCGCATAATGGAAAAGAAATTCAAGCGTGAATTTCTTTAAAAAAAAATGTTTGTATATGATACTGGCTTTGTCTTTTATTCATTCTGAGAAGGCTAATTTAGTCGCCTTCCCTAGAAATAAGTGGCGCATGTTTCGGTCTTATAAAAAAAAAACAAATAAATAAAATGCACGGGCTGAACTACAAGGCAGCACTTGTTTTGTATAGGGTGAACTACCATAGCCTTTGACTATACACGGACTGAACTATATGGCAGCAAGTCGGGCATCACTATCGTATGAAAATGAGACTAACTCAAAATGTGCATATACATACATACATACATATATATATATATATATATATATATTGTTACGCCGACCGCCTCGTCTCTCTGCCACCAACACAAGGCAGGCTAGGCAGACGGCGTCCTATTCACAGGGTCGTGAACACTGAACAGCTCCAAGAGGCACCAAGCACCACAGCGTCCCAGAACACCACGAGGGGAAACCGACTTGGCGAGGCAGGGCACGAAATAAACACAAAATGACAGTCTTTCTTTTATTTACACAAGTTATTTACCCGTACACTTTTCTGTAGGCACAATACAGGGGGAAACTAGCATGTCACACTGCACGATACAGCTTATAACAGGGCAACACAAAGTTTATCAGGTCACAAGGGCACACACGAGGTCATGACAGGAGCAGTACCCAACTCCGTCTCCTTCTTGGCTTGTTCCTCTGCTCCTCCGCTCACAGCCAGTTGCATCATGCTTGCCCAGGTCCCTTCATGTTAACACATGCCCAGGTCATCCTTTTCATGTTAAACACATGTTTCACACAGAGACAAAGACCCACTGGCGTAGCACTATCCCCCCCTATCAAGCAGACGACCCGTCTGCTCTGACATACCTAAACTGAAACAAACTATAGAAAATATAAATAAATTAGTCCTCAGGAACAAACAAAATTCTTTCAAACAAAAGTAACCGTAATTGTAAATCAGTTCTCATTTACACAAAAATCTTCATCCAGCGCGGCTTTCTTCGCTCTCGCTGGGGTCGCTCTGGAGGAGGTGTGGGCGGCGGTAGATTGGCAGTGGCACCCAGAGGGTATCTCCTGCCCCAAGACCTGGCTCATGGTCACCATTGACGTCTGTTGCATCGCCCTCACCGTCCAAATGCTCGTCCTCATCTCGGTCAGCGTCTGCCACGTCATCTTTTTCACCATGGCCCCAGGAGTAGTTTCCTGGCCCATGGTAACGCCACAGCCGGTCCACGTGGACAACCGACGGTCGTTTTCGCCCTCTGCGAATTCGATAGGTGACATCAGAGAGGGCCGCTACCACCGTGTATGGCCCTTCCCAGGGGCTCTGTAGCTTCGGCGAGAGCCCTCGCTTCCGACGCAGGTTATGCAGCCATACTCTGTCACCTATGTGTACCTCACTTCCCTCATGTGCCGGTCATAGGTCTCCTTCATGACATGGCCGGCTACCTTGAGCTTGCCACGCACTCGTCGGTGCACTCCGCCAGGTTCTCCTGCAGTGCCACTGCATAACTGGATGTGACAGTTGGCAAGTTCACGTCGGGTGGCCGCCCTGTGGCCAAATCCACTGGTAACCTGAGCTCACGGCCAAACATGAGTCGGGCAGGTGTGAAGCCTGTTACCTCATGCACAACAGACCGGTAGGCCATGAGCATGGCGGGCAGCTTGACGTCCCAGTCTTCCTGACTTTCCCTGCAATATTTGGCTAACTGTTGAGCAAGGGTACTGTTAAACGGCTCCACCATACCATCGGACTGTGGATGGAGGGGTGTCGTCCGTGTCTTGCACACCCCTAACAGCTCACAACACTCACGGAACACTCGTGACTCAAACTCACGGCCTTGGTCAGAGTGCAGTTCAGAAGGCACACCAAAATGGGTAATGAATTCATTCACTAACACGCCAGCCAGGGTCTCGGCCTCGTGGTTGGGTAGTGCATATGCCTCAGGCCACTGGTAGCCTTCACGAAGGCCTCAAACTCCAAGGCCCTCGCCAGCGCCACCTGCAGGTCCTCAGGGTGTGCCTGCTTGACGTAGATTTGAAGCTGCTGGTCCTGCAAAGTGTCAACAAAGAAATCGCGGGCCAGGACCATGATCATCTCTTCCACAGCCGCAGGGTACGACCTCCTTACCAGCGCCTCCACATCCTGCACCAGCTGGGACAGTGTCTCGCCACGCTCACGAGTCCGCTTCTTCAAGCGCGGCCGATATACCTCAGCCTGGTGGTGGTACCCGAAACGGCTTTTCAAAACTTCCGCCACGCTGGTGTAAGAGGCCTGTTCGGATGGCGGCAGATGCCCCAACACTTCCACCGCGGGGCCCCTTAGGGCTGTTACCAGCTGCAGGGCCTTCTCTTCCTGGCTCCAGCCCTGGGCAGATGCCAGCATTTCAAATTGGGCGACATATGCCTCCCAGGCCACCTTCCCCTCGTACTCAGCTGGCTTACGCCTCACAGAATGTCTGGAGGCCAAGGGGCTGCAGGGTGGAGAATGCGTGCCGTGAACTAAAACGCCCGGGGGGGAGGAAGGGGATGAGGGAGGCAACGAGGCGGGTTGACCGGGTCCGAGTTTGCCGCCACCTATACCCAAGGGAGCGGTTCCGATGGGTCCCCAGCCTTCTGCAGCGACATGATGCTGCGAGGCCCGGGGGTTTCCTGCCACGGACCCCAGGCAGACCCCAGTAAATCTGACACTCTGGCATCTGTTGCCAGAACATCGTCTGCCTTCTCTGCTTGCAACGTTACTAACTCGTGACGCCGCTGTAAGGTTATGTGAGAGAGGAACCCAAAAGAGGCCACCCGTGAGGCGGGAGGCTTCAGGCTTAGGGGCCAAGGAAAAGGAGGGGCCCCGTTCGTTCCTCGAAAAAGGGGGTGAGGGGACTAAGCTGAAGGCTCAGAACCCACACGACCTCACAAGCAAAACAATCCCCGGAGATGCAGGCCTACCAGGAGTGTGACCAATACGAAGATGCATGATAAAAATACAAAAAAATAATCCTAAAATGAACAAAAAGAACCGTGCAGAAGGCACCAAAGTAAAGCAAGTTAATAAGTAAAAGACAATTGCCAGAAGGGCTTAAAAATGAGTAAAAATACGCCAGAAGGGCTTAAGAAAAACTGTAAAGCATGCCAGAGGGGCTTAAAAACAGTAAAAAGAACTAACATTTACGATAAAACAAGTAAAAGGTAAAATGAGGGAAAAATAAAAACAGTAAAAAGAGCTGCAATAAAAGGCGAGTAAGAATAAAAGTAACAAGTAAAAGAACAAGGTAAAAGAAGTAAAATTCAGAGAAAGTAAAAAGTAAAAGTCGAAGAAGCACACATGGTTCACAGTATGTAAAATAGTAAAATAACAAATAGGCACGTCCAGCATTAATACACCTGGGCAAGTAAAAGGGGCAGTACAACCTTGTTTCAACATCCACGGTGTAGAATCCAGACAGGTAAATCCAAAGGGTAGTCACAACACAGTCAGAGTATCCACTTCATTTATTTAACAAAAACAGGGGGGTTACATTAACTTCCGCGGACGGAAGCGTAGCACAAAAAATTGTAAAATAATAAAAAGGAAATATTATAATAAAAGAAAACATACAAAGATAAAATCATAAATAAAATCACTAAAACAATCAGCAAAATAAATGAGAAAATTACCATTATCATAAAAAAATACGTAAAACAGTCTGCTGCGATTCATTAATAAAAATAATAAAATAAGTTTCTTTCTCTCACTGTAAAAGAGAGATTAAAAGAATTGAATAAGTAAAAATAGACCATTGAAAAATAAAACTGAACTTAAAATACAAGAGATAAAAAAAAGAGGTAAAAGAAAGATCCATTCGCAGCAGATGTGGATGTTCCGTTATCCGCACATCATGTAAAACATCGTAAAAAGAATATGGATAACGGAAGGATCAATAAAAGTTTTATTAAAAAAAGTACAAAAAGGTGTAAAATAACGTAAAATGCGTGTAATCAAAGCCAGCATAAAACATAGATAAAAATAATGTTAAAAATGAGGCTGGCAGAGGGAAGTGGTCGGCTGTGCTCGACTCGCCCTGTGGATTACGGTAGGATGCTGGGTAGGATAGGGGTAGGAGGGAGCAGGAGAGGATAGGGTTAATGGTAAGAGGTAGGCAAACGGGAAAAAGGAATGGAAAGGGGGTAATCAGTGCAGAAGTAGAAGGAAGAAGGAACAAGAAGAGGGTGCGAATAAGAGGGGTACGAGGGGAAATGCGGCAGGATACAGGGCAGGATAGGGATAGGATAGAGGCAGGATAGTATAGGATAGACATAAAAGGTAGAACAAGCGAGGAAAACGAGTAGAAGAGGGAGAAAAATACAGTGGAAGTAGAGGGAAGGGAAAAAGTGAGGGGAAGGAAGAGGGGCGAATAAGGGTATGAAGGATAGGAGGATCGGGGCAAGGAAAGGGGGGGGGGATAGGAGTTGGTCGGGGGGGGGGGGGAGGTTGAAAACCTCACACGCCTTTCCGCCTTCACTTCCTCCCTCAGGCCCTGAACCTCGCCCTTCAGAGTCTGCACCGCCTCCATCAGTTCACTTTTCACGCTGTTGCAGGCCTTGTCGGTGTACTGCTGAGTTTCCATCTTCACAGATGCAAGATTGCTCTGTAGCACCTCAACAAGTTGGCAGAACTGTTCCTCTGCCTTCCTTGCCTGCATCTCGACGAGATGGTGCGCCTGCTCGCGTGCCTTCTTGTGCCTGCTCTTCTGCCTTTTGTGCCATTTCCTCCCTCATACCAGCCAGCATGGCAGTGATCAGGTCCATTTGGCTCGGCTTCACCTCACTCGTGCCTGCCTCAGTCATAGCCTCCTCTCCCTCATGGCTGCCGCCATCTTTGGACGACATGATAAATCGCGATCTCACTGATCAAATATCACAAATCCCACTCTGACACCATTTGTTACGCCGACCGCCTCGTCTCTCTGCCACCAACACAGGCTAGGCAGATGGCGTGTTATCCACAGGGTCGTGAACACTGAACAGTTCCAAGAGGCACCGAGCACCACAGCGTCCCAGAACACCACGAGAGGAAACGTCAAGTGGCGAGGCAGGGCATGAAATAAACACAAAATGACAGTCTTTCCTTTATTTACACAAGTTATTTACCCGTACACTTTTCTATAGGCACAATACAGGGGGAAACCAGCATGTCACACTGCACGATACAGCTAAACAGGGCAACACAAAGTTATCAGGTCAAAAGGGCACACACGAGGTCTTGACAGGAGCAGCACCCACTCCGTCTCCTTCTTGGCTTGTTCCTCCGCTCCTCCGCTTACAGCCAGTTGTGTCATGTTTGCCCAGGTCCCTTCATGTTAACACATGCCCAGGTCATCCTTTTCATGTTAACACATGTTTCGCACAGATACAAAGACCCACTGGCGTAGCAATATATATATATATTATATATTAAATATATGTATATATATGAGCGTGTATGTGTGTGTGTATGTGTGTGTGTGTGTGTGTGTGTTTGTGTGTGTGTGTGTGTGGTGTGTGTGTGTGTGTGTGTGTGTGTGTGTGTGTGTGTGTGTGTGTGTGTGTGTGTGTGTGTGTGTGTTGATAGATGGGATTAGATATATAGATAGATAGATATAGATAGATAAATACGTAGATAAACAGATAGATAGATAGATGTATTTATATATATTTGTACATATATTTGTATGTATGTGTTTATATATATATATATATATATATATATATATATATATATATATATATGTATATATGCATGCACATATCTGCCTATTTATGTGACTATGCGCGCGCGCACACACACACACACACACACACACACACACACACACACACACACACATCCTAAACAGGCCCACAATTATTATGGTTGTAATTAATTAAGATTTAGTTTAGTCTAGGGGGAATAATCCATGATAAATTTTGATGCATTTAGATTTTACTTCCATATATTATGATACTTCGTGTTCTTAAGTATATCCAGCTCATTATAATTATGTATAGATTCTTAAAGTATTTTAGCTTAGAATTATGCATACAGTCATCTAGGTTAGTCAGATATTAGAATGATGTTTTCTATAATAAATTCTCGAGTCACAGCTTATTAGTAGCTAGGTTAGTGTGTGAGCTGCACAGTTCGATGGCTGGACTCCTTTGCCTGTTTTTCTTCTTTGTTGGATTTGCTGGATATAAACCAGTGGTATGTGGCCAAGGTTATTAAGCCAATTAATAATATTCGTTGTTTCAATCTGGATAAGGTCATAAATTTTTGTCTCAGAATTGCGATTACTTTATGTTTTTTTTCGTAATTTCATAAAAAAATGATGTTTTGATTTTTTTAAAGGATCTGCTTATTGTATTGATGATATGTTATTAGGATATGGGATATTGAAAGGTGATTTGTACAATTGGGGCACTGTGGGGAAAATCTCTTCTAAATATGGAGATAGGTGGGTTAGTCTTGTGGCGTTGACTCTCAGGAGCGTCAACACCTCTTCTTTACGACTATCCTGTGGGCTGTGTCCCACTTTTCTATCATTGTTCTATTTATTGTTTATGTCTTGGTTGGTCCGCTCAACTTTTGTTTTTGCGAGACACAAAACTCCTGAGATCTGTACGATTTATGTTAAAGTGTAGATCACCAACTGACCCGGCTAATTTGGCAGCCTGCTCTTTGTCATGGATACCAGAGTGGCCTGGTACCCTTAATAGCTTGAATAATTTGTTGGCATTATGTAGCTCACAAATAGTATTGCCCAGTTCATTTTTTGTGGTTTCTAATGATCTGATGGCTTTAATTAAACTTAATGGATCATGTGGGTCATCGATAGCGCAAAGTCTAAAGCTGTATCAATAGAAAAAAATTCAGCAAGAAATATCGATGTATGATTCAGCAGTCTGAATCCCACTTGCCATTCAATCATCCATACACCTGCACCCACACTCATTTGCTTTGGAGCCTTCAGTATATATATATATATATATATATATAAGTTTAATAATGATCTCTCTGAACCTCTGGCCTTAGCTGATGAAAGCCAGGCTTCCATAATGGTGAAATTGGGAGTTTCCCATGGTGCTATGCTATAACTAGGGTATCAGTGGTAGAGATCATTGTTGTGGATTCACGTGGAAAAGGGCCCGATGCCTTCATTTCTGCTAGAATGGCTCGGACTTCGAACCACCTTTGCGGAGTCGGAGAGGAGGTAATCCTGACTCCACTTAAGACACTCGATCCGAGTGCATTTCATGACTCCAAGACACATATGCGCACCATTCAAACCTTTCAGATTTGAGTTCGCTGCCGAACAATTGACCCATAATCTACTTTAGACCTGATTAGGGCTTTATATGTCATTGATAACGACTTTCTATCAACTCCCCATATATTTCCTGCAATGTAGTTTAGTAAAATAAGTGCTCTTTGACATTTATTTTTTAACTGACTAGTGTAGTCTACTCTTTGTCTACGGTCAAAGAGTAGACCAAGATAATTAGCAGAATTTTGAATAGGTATTGGGTGATTATCTAGAGTTAGCCTGCTGTTCAGCATTTTCCTGTGTAAAAAAAAAAGTAATAATAATAATAATAAATAAAAAGGTAATAATAACAATAATAATTAATCAATAAACAATAAATAAATACTCTTTCTTGTGGGAAATTTAAAATCCCACTGAAGACCCCAGTTATGAAACATCCAGTGATTTGCCGAGAATGCTGCATTTATGCTGGAATGTTATGTACAGTCATCGACGGGATGGAACGATCATGTTCGTGAACAGAGGCGGACAGCCATGTTCTGGCACATGAGATGGGTAGAGCAGAGACGTCCCTCTGTAGGTTGGGTTGCGTACATGAGAAGACGAACGCGTGCCGATTATCATAAGGCGATTAAGGCAATAAAAACAAACAAAGACAAAATAATCAGGGAAAAGGTGGCACAGTCATTAAGTAACTCCAATCATAATCAGTTTTGGAAGAATATTAATAAATTAAAACCGAGTACTAAAACAGCCAACAACGTGATAGATGGTAAATGTGGCATCAATGCATGTAATATTTTTAAAGATAAATATGAGACACTGTATAACACGGTACCTAGAGATGTTGAGTTAGGGGGATTAGTATTGGAAGTAAATGAACACATCACGTGCTAGTGTAATAGGACGAATGACACTCGAAAGCAGCACTTACACAGCATCACTACTCGTCAAGTTGCAGATGCTATCGAGAAATTAGAATTAGGTCAGTTTCATGATAAAACATCTCTCATATCTGACTGTTTTATACATGGATCCCATAGACTACATGTACTGATGGCAGTGCTATTTACTATAATGTTAAAACACGGCTTCTCAAATGATGCAATAACAAACACGACTATAAAACCAATAATAAAGGATAAAAGGAAGTTAAGCAACCACTCGGATAACTATAGAGCAATTGCACCCAATGGCTCCTTTGCTAAAATATTAGATTATATAATTATAGCAAGTTTTCCTGATGTATTCAGATCGTCTGATCAACAGTTTGCGTACAAATCTAAATCCTCTACTACAATTTTGCACATTCATGGTGATAGAGACTATCCAGTATTACCGAAAGAACGGGAGTGATGTATATGTTACGCTACTAGATTGTTCCAAAGCGCTTGATTTGGTTCGTTTTGATAAATTATTTAAACTACTGTTATACAAAAGCATGTGCCCCCTGGTTATTCGACTACTAATTAATATGTACCTGAATGCAATGTATTGCATAAGCTGTAAAGATGCAATCTCCGAGAATTTCAGTGTTAATAATGGTGTGAAGCAAGGTGGCGTGATGTCCCCATTATTATTTACTCTGTACACTGACCCTCTTATTGAGGATTTGATTATATCCAATTTTGGTTGCTATATGGGAGATAAATGTGCTTCTGTGTTTGTGTATGCCGATGATATTATTCTATTGAGTCCTACTAAATATGCTATGCAGAAACTTTTGGATAAGTGTGCTACTTATGCGGATGAATTTGATCTAATTTTTAATCCTTTGAAATGCAAAACAATTCTATTCAGTGATAATTTAGAACTATCGCCTCTCTTTATTGGAAACGCACCTCTGTCAATGGGGGAAACTGAAAAACATCTCGGACATTGGTTATCCTCAAGAGGTGATTATATAAAATGTGACAATATTTCGAAAGATCTGAAGGTGAGAAGCAATTGCATAAAACGTGAATTGTTCATCTTAGCTATGCAACCAAATGTATGCTTTTCAATGTTCAATGTTCTAGTTCAATGCCAGCTAATAAATCTCTCATCTGGGCAATTTATGTCACTGTGTAAATCCTGGAGAATTGGTGTCACGTATTTACTTGATCTTCCTACAAGGACTCACAATGTTCTTCTACCATCCCTTATCAATTCTAAGAGTGCTGAAGATAGAATGCTTGTTTTTTTCATGAATGGCATCAACCATGAAAGTAATTATATTTCTTTCTTTTATCGAAATTGTCTAATGTCACTGCAATCATACATGTGTACGAATATCTATAATATATTAGAAAAACTCGATCTAAACATTCATGTGCATTTTAGTCATAATGCTAGTAGAATCAAAACAATGTTCAAGCAGAGAGTCGTAAGCCGTGACTGGAGACCGACAATGATTAAGGAACTACTGGAATGTCGTGAAGGATCAATGCAATGTGGCATGTCAGCGCAAGAAATTGACACATTGCTGGTTCATTTGTGTACTGCTTGAATTTTATGTTTTATTAAGTTTCTATGTTTTTAATCAATCTTAATCTTTTTGTCCTTTTTTTTCTTTCTTTCATTTTTTCAATTTGCTTGTTTTTTATACACTCTGTGGGTGTTGATTGTGAAATATGATATCTATGTACCATATTCATGAATAAAGATTTTGAATTTGAATTTGAATTTGAATTTGAATCGACATACAGTGAGTATTTAAGAATCCGAGGGGGAAGTGGTAAGATATCATTTATCATGTATAGACATGTTGGTGACTGGACACTTCCTTGTGGGACCCCATGTGCCTGTACAAAAATATCCAAAATATTACATTGTTAGAGAACAGTTTAACAGCAAAAGTTCTGTCAGCAAGGAAATTTTAAATAAAACAAGGCAAGTTTCCATGTAATCCAAAAAGTGCCTGTCTTTGTGGGAAGCGGGGATAAGGCTGACTTCTGTTCCTGTGTCTACCAGAAACCGTAAGTAGGAGTTGTAGTGGACATAGAGTAGGCACCATCTGGGGCTGCGAGAGACTGGTGCTATTAGTTCCTGCGGTGCCCCTTTCCTGCCCAGGAGCAAGGGGGTTCGCACCGACGCGCTCGGATGCCGAATCTGGAATGATAGAAAGAGTAGCTATCTGGAGTCGGGGAGTGGCGGCGGCTGTAGTTTTGATGGTACTCAGACACATAGTCTCGTCCAGGGTCACAGTTGGCACAAGGCGATGCGGAATTGCGGTGGCGGAACCTGGGAAGGGTTATGGATTACGAGCCGTTGAATGGCAGTTGTGAGTTCAGCGAGCTGTGTCGCGATGGACTCCAAGGTTAAAGACGGGGTAGTGTGTAATAGTTGAAACTTGTGCGGTGTTCTGTATATCCAGGATTTCATCAGCTTTCGAGACTAGTTGTTTGAAGGGGAGTTCTGATGCTAGAAGCACGGTTTGAGCCGCTGCTGGCAGACGCAGGAAGAACATTTAGTGCAGGATATCGTGAGGCAGGTGTGTGTTGGCACAGGCGAGGCTACATTTGATGTATCAGAGTATTTCCGAGGAGTATGGCCATCCCATGCATTTCATGGGGAAGGTGCTGCTCGCTGCAGGATTGCTTCCTTGAGGAGTTCGTAGGTGTTGTACTTGGAATTGTTTATGAGTTCAGGTGAGAGATTTGTCAAAAGTATCCGATATTTGGTGATAGAAGAGCTGACATGGCAGAAGAGGAACTGTTCCGTCTGCAGAAACGATTCTGGAAGGCAGGCAATGGTGCTGGTAGGCAGTGGCTTTAAGGAGGCTGATAGACTCATGGGTAAATTGGACCAGTGTGGTTAAACACAAAGTTAGTCAAATTAACCCTTGGTGGAGCTTACAAGGGTGTTCAGCGGTCAGAGCTTAGCAATGAATGTGTGATTCTAGACTTAAATGAGCCAGCCGCGATGTATACTCTCCGGTCAAGTCTGGAGAGCTTTGCTATGATTGGCAGGAACCAAATCAGCAAAGAACATGAGCCTGGTTCTACCATGTGTGGAAGCTCATCACGAAGTGGTCACCACATTAAGAAGTGAATGATAGAAGGGCTTTCAGGACCGCTAGGTCCCAAGGATTTTGGTGCAATAGGCTAAAGAGAGTGATTTGACTCCTCCACAGCAAGCTCGACCTTGGCTCTTGCATAATGCCCTTGCTGTATAGCGCTCACCTTATATTGTTGCCGCGATTCTAATTGCTTGCAATTAGCTTTGTGCCCTGTATCTACTCTTTACTATACATATTTTTTTCCGTATTAGGATAATTTGCTTCGCATCCTCTGGTGAACTGGACTCCATCTTAGAGCTCATGCTCAGACATGAGCAGACCTTTACCTCCCACAGGGAAGTAAAGGACTGCCCACGGGGGAGGGTGTGTCTGGGGGGCCTTAGCGTGCCTGTCTTATGGTGCCAGTGAGTTGCCATCCTTTGCTAGGGACTGGTATGGCAGACCATCTCATGACTGCCACTTTAAAAAACATCCTATAGGAAATTAATAGGCAGGTAGAAGCCCCTCCTTTTCGATGCCTTAAGCCACCTTGCCCCCGTTCTGTCTAAATTAGCACAGTTCATATCACCCATGCTATGGCATGACCATGGGACTTGTCATAAATTGTTATATGCTGGAGAGCCCATCTCCTGTGAGGTGGCTCTCCAGAAGATTTTCACAATTACTGAGGTGGCAGTCACACACCTCTTTAAGATATACAATGGCTTCAAGATGATAGCAGCCAAACCTGAACAACTGGCCCCATTCCTCTCGACCGAAGGCCAAAGGAAGTTAAAAGGTCAAGGCTTTACTCCTGTCCCCTCTCCCAAAACGAAGGCAAAATGCACGGTCGTGGCTATAAAGATCGACAGGACGATCCTCACACGATTGTGTGAGTCCATCAGCCAAGAAGTATCTGCCAAGAACGGTGTCACTGTCCTTGACGTTTACAAGCCTCCCGAATCACGAATCATTAAGATTCGTGTATCTGCCCCAGAGGAAGCCCAGAAACTTCTTACATGTGGGATTGTGATGTTTGATACATCGGTTCCAACCTACAATATTGATCCAGAGTGCTTTATTCCCATTGAACAATGCCTTAACTGTTACCGGTACGAACACAATAAACACACATGCACACACACACACACACACACAGATGCTCCCGTTGCGGTGGCGAAGGTCACTACTTCGCCAAATGCTAGGAGACCATCAAATGCTGCAACTGCGAGAGGTCGCACATTGCAGTTAGCGGATCCTGTCCCAAACGGAAGGAAATACTCAAAGCAAAACGAAATCATCTTAGGGAAAACTAAAACACTGCTCCCTCATATGCCACAACAGCTGCCACACTACCTGCCCAGACTAGCATACCCAAACGACCTGCATCTACCTCCAGGACAGCTCTACCTCCACCTCCCCAATTCAACAACACATTCACACCTAACACAAACCCAAAAATACAAGCAATCTTACATGTAGCTCTCATTGCTGCTAAATACAATGCTAAGAAATTCCCAAACATTTTCCGTATCATGTTACAGAGAAACGAATTCCCTAGCATTGTTGTCCCAGAGGAGATCTTGGAAGACGACAATTTATACATCCCTGAGTACGCCACATCACAAACCACAGCAACTGAGGTGACAAACACTAACCCAGAGCCTCATTGTTCCACACAAAGACACCTCGTTTTGCAACCAGCACCACAACGAAATACAAAAGAAGCTGCACAGACACTTAACTACAAAAACACTGAACACAAATGCAAACAGATCTCACCACCAAACAAGCAAAAAGGATAACCCAGTCCTGCAGCCTCGTCGTCATCATATGGATGACACCATCCTTGATGACGAGAGTAGCGGCTCCGAGATCGACGTCGAGGCCGTTCCCGAAGCCGTGGAAGAGCTCCCTCTTCCCTTGGAGGGTGCCGTTGCCGTGCTCCCTTCTAGGAGGCGCTTGGGACAGCGCGGAAGTATTGGGAATTGGCCCGCCGATTCCCAGGACTGTGTCCTGCTAACAGGAGTCTCTTCCTGACCTCGCATCCAGGATCACATGAGTTTCTCACCCTCTCATTCAGCCACCTTGACTTCATGGCAGTCAGGTTATTCACCCCACAGGGCCCCATTATCCTTTCTACTGCCTATATAAATCCAAATACTAATTTGCCTCTTGCAGACTTCAACAAATTCAATTATACAAACCTCCCACTCTTCTTTGCCGGAGATATCAACGCTACCCACACGACACTACACCACAGCACTACCAATGCACACAGAAGGCAACTTCTTTCTATTTTTGAAATCAAAAGACATAGGACCCGACTTCTTCACCTCATACACAAATAGAGGAAAGGGCTGCCCTGATCTCGTTTTCGGGAACAGGGCAGCTCTTGCCTACCACACACACCTACAGCCCGGTCCGAACGTTGGTTCAGACCACATAGCCATCATAATTAAAATTTCCACATCACTAATACTAAACAAAGAAAGACGATCTTTCCGGTATAAACAAGCAGACTGGGAATCGTTTACATCCAGATTTGATTATCAAAATTTTGAATTTAAATTTGATGGGCTGGATTTCCAAACAGTAGATGAGCATTAGAATTACATCTTCGCTTCCATCACCTCAACTATGCTGAGCACCATCCCCAGGTCTCAGTATAAAGCTTGCATAACATTTCAGCCATCGGAAAGGATAAAATGTCTCCTGACCTGTTCTCGTTTTACTCAAAATTTAAACAAATTAAACCATGTTCGATGGGACTTATGTGTTCTAAGAAGACACGTCATCGATAGTCTTGATAACAACCGACAAAAATATTGGACCGATTTAGTAAAAAAAGAAAAGAAAAGTAGAATACAACAGAGTTCCCAATCCACGGGAATTTTGGCAAAAAATTAAACACCTTAAATGTAGTAACTATACCCCCCTTCTCCCACCTCATTCATAATAACGTAAAAGTTTCAGATCCCGTGATGTTATTAAAATGTTCGTTTTCTACCCTCACCCTCCTCATCCCCTGTTCACTTACAGAATTCAAGAAATTGATACCTGGAGCCAAGAGAACAGGGTAGAAAATATCCCAGAGCTAATTATCCGACTGGATAGGCTGGACGACACCTGCGAACTCACAGCCCCCATCTCGAGTGAGAAAGTAAAAGAAAAAATAAAGAGGTTTCCTCATAAGGCTCCAGGCTCCTCACAGGTCGGAAGCGACGCTCTTATTCACCTTCCTGACAATTTTATACAAGCTTTGACTCACCTTTACAATGCCTCTCTCGCTACCAGCTATTTTCCCATTCTCTCTAAGACTGCTTTAGTGGCCTTCATTCCTAAAAAAAAAAAATACTTGACTGACCCCAAGAGTTACCACCCTATTATTCTACTCGAGACATTAGGCAAAATTTTCAATAAAACAAAAACAAATCATAAACACTCGACTAAGGCGGTATCTCGAAGACCATAACCTTCTCTCACTCAAACAATTCGACTTTCGCTCGCATCGCTCGACGCAGGACGCACTCATCATCATCACAAACTACATAAACAGCAAGAAAGACCGACGATTAAAGACCGTTCTTGTCACAAAACACGTTAAGCAAGCCTTCGACACGGTCTGGCATGCTGGCTTGAAGTACAAGTTGTGCACTAAATTTAACTTCCCACCTTTGATCAAAAAGTTACTCTGCAGTTTTCTTAATGAGCGCAGATTAAAATTAAAATTCTTAAACAAAGTATCAAACACCATTTCAATGCACGC
>NW_023657415.1:15000-27953 GCF_015228065.2 Penaeus monodon | reverse complement strand
GCCCTTGGGGAGGAGCTGGAGCGGCTGGGGGAAAGTACTACAGCGGTTGGGGAAGGGCCCAACCTCAAACTCAGCCCCAAGAAATGCTCGATGTTCCAGCATGAGGTGCCATTCTGGGGCATGTAGTCAGTCAAGACGGTGTGCGCACCGACCCACAGAAGGTGGCGGTGGTGGAAAAGTGGCCAGTTCCCACCAATGTGGCGGAAGCCCAGGACTACTGGGCCTTGCACATACTACCGCCGCTTTGTACAGGACTTCGCCAGTGTAGCGGCTCCTCTCCACCGACTTACACGAAAAGGGAGTGCTTCCAGTGGGACGAGGCGTGTCAGCCCTGATTTGACAACCTGAAGAAGGCCCTGGTGGAAGCACCGGTCTTCCCCTATCCGGACCCGAAGCTCCTACCTGTTGGACACTGACGCTAGTGCGGAAGGCATCGGGGCAGTTTTGTCACAGATAAAGGAGGGAAAATGAGTATGTCGTGGCCTACTACAGTGCCAAGTTCAGCAGGCCTGAACGCAACTATTGTGTGACAAGGAAAGAGTTGCTGGCGGTGGTGAAGAGTCTCGAGCACTTTCACCCATACCTCTACGGTGCCGAGTTCACCATCCGGACTGACCATGCTGCCCTACAGTGGTTGAAGTCGCTGAAGGTAGCAGAGGGTCAGCTGGCAAGATGGTTAGGGCGCCTTGAACAGTACAACTACCACATCGTCCACCGCCCGGGTCGTGTCCATTGCAACGCTGACAGCCAGTCGACGCCGTGTGAGGCTAGTTGCTCACACTGTGTCCAGAAGGACTCTGATCCTGTGTGCCTCCGTCTGCAGGTGCTGGAATGTGCCACTAATGGGGATGATGATGGGCGTATGGCACAACGTGAGGACTCTGACCTTGCTCCCATTGTCCAGTGGCTTGAGCTCTCAGTGGACGCCCACAGTTGGGAGGCCGTGGCTGCGGAGAGCCCCACCACAAAGTGTCTGGTGGACCAGTGGGAAACATTACGAGTGGATCAAAGCGGTTTGTTAGTGAAGCGCTGGGTGCAGTTGAGTGAAGTGGACAGTGACACGTGGTAGTTGTAGTACCCAGAGCCATGCGTGCTGAGTTGCTGAGGGAATTACATGCCGGTGTTACCAGTGGCCACTTGGGCGAAAAAAAGACCCTGAGCCGTCTCCGTCAACGCTTCTACTGGGTGGGCATGAGAAGTGACGTGTCTGAGTGGTGTAGAGCATGTGATGTGTGCAGTGCAAAGAGGGCCCCGCTAGAAAGAACCGTGCCCCGTTACAGGTGTACTGTGTGGGAGCACCCATGGAACGGGTGGCAATAGACATTGCTGTCCGCTGCCTCTCACGCCACAAGGAACCGATACATCTGTGTGGTAATGGACTATTTCTCAAAGTGGCCTGAGGCATATGCACTACCCAAACCACGAGGCCGAGACCGTGGCTGGCGTGTTAGTGATGAATTCATTACCCGTTTGGTGTGCCTTCTGAACTGCACTCTGACCAAGGCCGTGAGTTTGAGTCACGAGTGTTCCGTGAGTGTTGCGAGCTGTTGAGGGTGCGCAAGACACGGACGACACCCCTCCATCCACAGTCCGATGGTATGGTGGAGCGGTTTACACCGTACCCTTGCTCAACAGTTAGCCAAATATTGCAGGGGAAAATCAGGAAGACTGGGACGTCAAGCTGCTCCGCCATGCTCATGGCCTACCGGGCTGCTGTGCATGAGGTAACAGGCTTCACACCTGCCCGACTCATGTTTGGCCGTGAGCTCAGGCTACCAGTGGATTTGGCCACAGGCGGCCACCCGACGTGAACTTGCCAACTGTCACATCCAGCTATGCAGTGGCACGCAGGAAACCTGCGGAGGTGCACCGACGGTGCGTGGCAAGCTCAAGGTAGCCGGCCATGCCATGAAGGAGACCTATGACCGGCGCATGAGGGAAGTGAGGTACAACATAGGTGACAGAGTGTGGCTGCATAACCACGTCGGAAGCGAGGGGCCCCGCCGAAGCTACAGAGCCCCTGGGGGGGCCCTACACGGTGGTAGCGGCCCTCTTGATGTCACCTATCGAATTTGCAGAGGTCTAAAACGACCGTCTGTTGTCCACTTGGACCGTCTGTGGCGTTACCATGGGCCAGGAAACTACTCCTGGGGCCATGGTGAAAAAGAGTGAAGTTACCCCGTAGCGGCGATGAGGAGGCAGACGCTGACCGAGATGAGGACAAGCATTTGGACGGTGAGGGCGATGCACAGAGTCAATGGTGACCATGAGCCAGGTCTTGGGAAGGAGATACCCCTCTGGTGCCACTGCCAATCTACCGCCCGCCCACACCTCCTCCAGAGAGACCCCCGCGAGAGCGAAGAAAGCCCGCTGGATGAAAAATTTTGTGTTTCTGAGAACTGATTTTATTTAAATTTTTGTAGTTTTTTTCAGGTTTAGATATGCAGAGCAGACGGGTCGTCTGCTTGATAGGGGGGGTAGTGCTACGCCAGTGGGTCTTTGTCTCTGTGCGAAACATGTGTTAACATGAAGGGACCTGGGGAAAATGACGCAGCTGGCTGTGAGCGGAGGAGCGGAGGAACAAGCCGGGGACGGTTGGGTGCTGCTCCTGTGAAGACCTCGTGTGTGCCCTTTGTGGGCTGTATAAACTTGTGTTGCCTGTTATAAGCTGTATGTGCAGTGTGACATGCGGTTCCCCCTGTATTGTGCCTATAGAAAAGTGTACGGGTAAATAACTTGTGTAAATAAAGGAAAGACTGTAACTGTGTGTTTATCGATGCCCTGCCTCGCCACTTGCGTTTTCCTACATGGTGTTCTGGTGACGCTGTGGGCTGGTGCCTCTTGGACTGTTCGTGTTCACGACCCTGTGGATAGCACGCGTCGCTGGCCTGCCTGTGTTGGTGGCGAGAGACGAGGCGACGCAAACAATATCAATAATTGAATTCTTTAATTAAATTATGGCAAATATGAAAAAAAAAAAAAATATATTCTATATATATGTATATAAGATATAGATATATAAAAAAAAAAAAAAAAACAAAAAATATATATTTTGAACAAAAAAATTTATATATATATATATATATATATATATATATATATATATATGATTATCGATAGATATATAGACTCCCAAAAAAACAATAAACTATGTATAAATACAAAAAAAAAAAAAAAAAAAAAAATAAGATATATATATATATATACTTATTTCTATATATATTATATATATATATACATATATATGATAATGCTTCTTCTCTAGTCTAATATATGTGCTGAGTGTTATATATATAATATATATAATATATATCATATATATATATATATATAATTACCTATATCTACACATAAAGATACCTATCCTCATCATTAACGGTAGGTTCATGTCTTGAGCCGCGTGGTCCAACAGCATGATACGCAATTGCAGTTGTAACGTTGCTGATGCTCTTGGAGTGAGTACGTGGTAGGGTTCCCCAGATACCTTTCCACGGAGGGTGCTGGTGTTACCTTTTTTTTTTTAGGTAATCATTCTCTCTATTTTATCCGGGCATGGGACCAGCACTGACTTGAGCGGCTTGGGACACCAGTGGTAGGCAGGCAATCGAGGGAAGTTCCTTGCCCAAGGGAAACAACGCGGCGGTCGGTGACTCGAACCTCGAAACTCAGATTGCCGTCGTGATAGTATGAGTCCGACGCTCTAACATTGACCACCGCGGCCTTGACATCATGTGCTTCCATGATTTTTTCTCTTTTCTCCCCTTCACTAGGTCCTTTTTGGGCAATTTAGAGCGTGGTTTTGCCATTGCTTCCGCCCGATGGGGAAAAAAAAAAAAAAAAAAAACAAAAAACTACACAAGGAACAATGACTCCAGCCACCGGGCAGGAATGGGGTTCTACCTGCACAAGTGGACCCAAGAAGTTGCAGTTTAACGTCATGCCAGGACGTACATACAGTTGTAAACACGCTGAAAAACAGCAACGAGGGCGACCTGAGCAAACATTACGCAATAAAAAAAAAATCGATTGCTGTCATATGTACCCTTATTCTATGGGGTCGACTAATCTGGTTAGCCCAGATATTCTTTATGGCGGATGCTTCTTCCTGACGACAACCCTCTCGATTTACCCGGGCTTGGGACCGGCATGACTGGGCTGGCTTGCCACCCACTGGTTAGGTTTATATATAATATATATTATATATATAGTATATATATATAGTATAAATATATATATATATATATATAATTATATATATTATATAATTATAAACAACATATTATATATATATATATATATATATATATATATATAATATCTATATAATATATATAAATATATATATATCTATATATATAATATATATTAATATATTTATATTATATATATATATATATATAATTATATATATATATATGAACATTGCACTGTCAGTGCTACGCATGGTTCACGCACAAAATATATATGTTATGTCAGGTTACGGTGTGTGTGTGTGTGTGTGGTGTCGTGTGTGTGTGTGGTGTGGTGTGGTGTGTGTGTGTGTGTGTGTGTGTGTGTGTGTGTGTTGTGTGTGCGGTGTGTGCGTGTGTGTGTGTGTCGTGTGTGTGGGGTGAGTGTGTGTGTGTGGTGGTGTGTGTGTGTGTGGGCTGTGGTTGTGTGTGTTGTGTGTGTGTGTGTGTGTGTGTAGTGTGTGTGTTGTGTGTGTGTGTGTGTGTGTGCGTGCGTGCGGGATGAGCTGCGTGCGTGCGTGCGTGCGTGCGTGAGTCGTGTGTGTGTGTGTGTGTGTTGTTGTGGTGTGTGTGTGTGGTGTGTGTTTGTTGTGTTTTGTGTGTGTGTGTGTGTGTGTGTGTTCGTGTGTGTGTGTGTGTGTTGGTGTGGTGTGTGTGTTGTTGTGTGTGTGTGTGTGTTGGGTGTGTGTGTGTGTGTGCATGTGTTGGTTGTGTGTGTGTGTGTGTGTGTGTGTGTGTGGTGTGTTGTGTGTGTGCTGTGTGTGTGTGTTGGTGTGTGTTGTGTGTGTTTGTGTGTTGTTTGTGTGTGTGTTGTGGTGGTGTGTTGTGTGTGTGTGTTGTGTGTGTGTTTGGTGGTGTTGTGTGTGTGTTGTTGTGTGTGTGTGTTGTGTGTGTGTGGTTGTGTGTGTGTGTTGTGTGTGTGTGTTGTGTGTGGTGTGTGTGTGTGGTGTGTGTGGTGTGTGTGTGTGTGTGTGTGTGTTGTGTGCTGATGTGTGTGTGTGTGTGTTTGTGTGTGTGTGTGTGTGTGTGTGTGGTGTGTGTGTGTCGTGTGTGTGTGTGTGTGTGTGGGTGTGTTTGTGTGTGTGTGTGTGTGTGTGGTGTGTGTGTGTGTGTGGTGCTGTTGTGTGTTGTTGTGTGTGTGTGTGTGTGGGTGTGTGGTTGTGTGTGTGTGTATATATATAATATATATATATATATATAATATATATATTAGATATATATATATATCATTTTAAGAAACATCCTGGTAATGTGAACAGAAGAAGCCTACTTTGCTATATAATCACCGCCTTCCAAAATAAAATATACATCCCAAGTAGTATTTTTCCCCTTCTATCCGCAATACCCACCTAAGTAGCACCCTAACACCACGCATTCCCTTATAACACGCTCCCTCAAGCCAAAATCGCCCTTGCGGAGGAACGTCAATAAGCATCAATAATGATGTTTCGCCAAGAGGCCCAGCAGATGAATAATCTTCGATGCACCGATTCCTTTAAACTTTCACTACGCGCGCCCTGCGCCAAAAGGTCCCGAGCGTTTCGGTTTCAATCGTGACAATCTAACGCCTTTTGATTTCCTAATGTATTTAATCTCAATTTGTTGGTGATGATAATGATATTCTCTATTAAAGTTACATTCTTTGTTGGGAGAGTACTAATAGTATTTACTAATCACTCAAACGATAATTAAACTGTTGGTAGGACTGACGATTTTGCAGTTCTATTGAGGACTGAATCCGACATTAAATATTTGATTTCTCGATCTATTTATTCGTTTCGACATCAAATAAAAACGGCGATGTTGAGAATATTAATGCCATGTGAGACTAGCGGCCGATGCAATATATAAATCTTTTACAATTCGTACATCAGATGCGGAATTTTAGCAGTCCACCATTCACAATAACATTTTGAAATACGGAAATCGTCACGGAACTCACTAGATCCATTCAAAAATATGCAGGCTCGACACGGAACTATTACATATCAATTCAAAACAAGAAATTCGAATTATTCTCACGTTCTTTCACGCAGCTCAGATCAACGAGGCTAATAAAAGATGAAGGTTGCTCGCACGCAAGGACAAGGAGAATCAATAGCGGTAAAAGGGGCAGGTATATTTTGGTGCATTTTATTAAAAAAGTCTTCCCTGCGGTCGAAGTATTCTTGGGTGTGACTTCAATTATGTATGCTTCACCGATGCTAGTGAGCAGAGATTTTACCACACACCACACACACCCACACACACACACACACACACCCACACACACACACACACACACACACATATGCAGTTCCGGACGCGCGGCCGCAAACACACACGTACAAACAAATTACCATTGATTATAAGTACAAAATTAAAACGAGTAAATAAATGTAAAAAGTAAACGTTTAAGGTATTCGTCTGCTGATAATAATAATGAAAAAAAAAATGGTCGTTGTAAAATAACAACAATCATCTAGATATCCAGCTGTGGTAATAGCAATAGAAACCCTTATTTGCAACTGATTTGTGGTATTGCCCGAGCCATCTCCTTGTTCGTCTCATGCGCCCCCCCACCCAGGATTGCAGTCGGAAGGAGACGACCTGCTGGATGAGATCGCGAGACAGACTGCTGGATGGATCAGCCCTAGGGAGGCAAGCACACTGTCCCGCTAAGCGAGTTGGCGGTCCTTGTGCCAGGAAACGACGAGTCTTACGCCGGATCACCGCGCAGTCGGTGCTTGTACGTGATCCTACCAACTGTAACCCATGGCACAGTCGCATGGACCGTCGCAACTGGCATCAACACGAGACAGCTCCCAAGCATAAGCCGACCATATCAGGTGCCTCTTAAGACATGTAGCTGGTCCCCTGCACACGTGCCCCCCCCCCCCCCAAACCACAACCGCGCGCGGCCTGGCCAATCCGTCTAGACTTTCCGAATGTCCCGAGTTATGAAATATGCCATACTCTGTGCAATTATAAACATAACACTAAAACATATAAATAATACTATTCAAGACGAAAATAAGTTCAGAATAACGAATTCCCAAAGCAGACAAAAAGCTACTCACGAAGATCCGTGCGCCAAGCAGAGAGCGGCAGCGAAGTCAACGTCGTGAATCGTTTGGAGTGGCGCCTTCAGCGTGCACACGGGCGAGGGCCCCCGTCCGCCGGCGCCGGGTCCTCGTCGCCAACGCACTCCGGGCGCCGCCGCGATTTCTGTTCATGGCACTACATCTGGGGCGGGAAACAAGTTTTCTATAAGAATGGCCGAATTGCAACGATGATGATAATTTTAATGCTACAATAATAATAACGGAATGAATATGATGATAATTTAGCAGCAGTAGTACTAGTAAAGTAAAAGTAAGGTGTGTACTATTCAAAAAAAAAAAAAAAAAAAAAAAAAAAAGTCATTCTTGCTATTGCAAATAGGATTTGTTGAGTCGTTTGTTTCCTTTGGATGGTTGCTTCATTACTAAACAATAAGGCATAATGTGACTTATGACAAATAGCAACAGCGTGCATATACCCAACCTGCAAATACTAAAACATATTATGCAAGTATCAAAAAAGCAAATAGTGTAAAGAGATAACACGAACCCCTACGCAACAACCCAATAATATAATAACCAAAAAAATAACGCAAGATAATATCAGAAAATAGTATCGTAATCACAGTATCAAAGAAACAAAAACAGTCAGCAACCCACACCACACCTTCCATATCAATGCCAAGTCACGAAAATGGTCGTCATATTCTAAGCTGATCAGGATCTGGTTCCAATTCTCTCCATTGTGTGCGGTCTACCTGCTGTAATGGTTGTGCTCCTTGCCTTTATTTTTTCCAATCTGTTTTATAGCCGTGTGGTGTTCTGTTATCATCTGAGTTGCTTACTCTATTTTGTTTATAGTTTAAATTGCACAAGTTGATGTTAATTCCACGTGTATCGACAACTGTCACACCTAAAGCATAGCTTAATTAATGGAGTGAATCAGCACAGCTAACCGAACGGTAAGACCTGCGTCATGTATTTTCATTCTTATTCACTGTTTTCTTTACCGTTATTTTCTTCCCGCAGAAGCCACCGCCCGTTTTTGGCCCACCCCGCTATCACTTCGCTGTTACCGAAAACCTGCACTAAGTCTCCTCCGAACCCAATACCGCCAACATCACTTACGAAGGGCGGGCAATCAATGGCTGTACGTCATCGCACATGCAGCAACTTATTATTCATGACGTGTACCCTGTACACTTCCCGATGGGTTGTCGCCATGGGGGGCGGGCACGGCGGGAAGGTTCTTAGGGGAAATAAAGGGTCGAAAAACCATATAGAATCTATTGTTGAAGTCTGTAAAAAGAACAGGTTGTCAAACAAATGTATACATTCATTTAACCCCAGGAAAGTCTCAAAAGTTGGAGAAGAGTGTGTAAAAAGGGCAATCAAACAGAATATAATGTTATGCACATGCAAAGCTCAAAAAAAAAGACGATTAGTTCCCCAAGGATGAGCAATATTACGGACAAATCTCAATATCTGAATCATTTGCCACCTACGCAACAGTCCATAATATATTATATTATTAGGCAATGTAACCTCTGCTTGACTAGATTGCTTTCTCTGACAAGCGCCCTTCGGTCTCGTGTTGATTTCGAACACGCTCGAACACTGCACTGGAGAGCAAGCGAACTACTACTTGAGGACTTGGGCCTCATAATTCACTATAAGGTTATTTGGAATGCCACGATTACCTGGATGTTCTTCTCAATTCAACCGCGCGTTCAGGCGTGCTTCTACTTTTAACACGGCCGCGATTCCTCTACGACTCCTGAGTGACTCTCACAAGAATTAGGCGTTTCTCGCCGCGAGATCGGCTCGAGCCAACAATCGGTGTGGTTGTGTGTGTGTGTGTGTGTGTGTGTGTGTGTGTGTGTGGGTGTGTGTGTGTGTGTGTGGTGGTGTGTGTGTGGGTGTGTGTGTGTGTGTGTGTGTGGTGTGTGTGTGTGTGTGTGTGTGTGTGTGTGTGTGTGTGTGTGTGTGTGTGATCGAGTAAAAATTTTCGTTGTGGATTTTTCCTCCTACCACGAGGTGATAGAGGGATATGCTCAGTCACACAAGAGAACACAACTTCGCTTAACACGCTATAACAACCTGTTTACAGTGCCCGGATGACAGGTTTTAATAGATGTTTATTGACAAATTCCCAGACGTGGTGCGTGCGTTAAACGAAGATTGACAACAGAAGAAAGCAAGCTTTCGTGTGTAACCATTGCGTAATCTTTTTTCTTAATAACATGGGATGCCGTAAATTGTGGTGGTGTAGTTCGACATCAGAACTTATTTATTTTATGCCATTTTATGAAATGTCTGTTATAGTTTTATTTTATCATTATTTGTTTATTTACTTTACTTTTTAACAAAAAGTATAGGTTGGGAATGCTGCGCGTACTGTTCTCACGCCACTGCTTGTTAACAGTGCCGTAGTAAATATTGAACATCAACTTTCCAAGATAACCAATCATGAAAGGACTATGAAACATTAGGAATCTGTCTGAAAATACATCTTGGGCATGTAAAATCTCCCCTTGGCTACCATGAAACGTATTTTAAAAAAATTTATTTGTAAATATACTAAGTTAATATATGTCATATTATATTACGTAGAATATTACAAAATAAATTTTTTAAAATACGTTTCATTGGTAGCCAAAAAGGGAGATTTTACAAGGCCAAATGTATTTTCAGAACAGATTCCTAAAGTTTACATAGTCTTCATGATTGGGTATAGCGTGGAAAAGGGTGAATGTTCAATATTTACGAACTGTTAACAAGCAGCGTTGCGTGAGGACAGTACGGCGCAGCCATTCCACCCTATACTTTGTATAAAAAAGTAAAGATAAAAACAAAATACTGATAAACTAAACTATAAACAGACATTATAAAATGCATAAATAAATAATGTCGATGTCGAAAACTACACACCAAAATTGACGGCATCCATTTATTAAGACAAAGATTACGCAATGGGTTAACACACGAAAGCTTGCTTTCTTCGTTGTCAATCTTCGTTTAACGCACGCACCACAGCGGGAGTTGTCAATAACATTCTATTAAAACCTGTCATAACGGGCTGTAACACAGGTGTTAGAGCAGTGTGAAGAGAAGTCTGTGTGTTCTTGTGTGACTGAGCATATCCTGCGATCACCTCGGATAGGAGGAAAAAGCCACACGAAAATTTTAATCGATCACACACACACACCACACACACACACACACACACACACACATACACACACACACACACACAACACACACACAACACACACCACACACAAAAACACACACACACACACATCATGCACACCCCACACACATCACAGCACACAACACACACACACATCACACAACACACACACACACACACACACCACACACACCGATTGTTGGCTCGGAGCCGATCCGCGGCGAGAAACGCCTAATTATTTTGAGAGTCAAAACTCAGAGTAGTAGAGGAAGTCGCGGCCGTGGTAAAAGAGGAACACGCTGACCGCGGTTTGATTGGGAAGGACATCCAGGTAAGCGTGGCATGACCAAATAACTATAAGTGAAATAGGAGGGCCCCAAGTCCTCAAGTAGTAGTTTCGGCTTCGCTCTCCAGGGCAGTGTTCGAGCGTTTTCGAATCAACACGAGACCGCGCTTGATAGGAAAAGCATCTAATCAAGCATGGTTGACATTGCCTAATAACTAATAATATATGATGGACTGTGCGGTAGGTGGCAAATGTTCAGAGATGAGATTTTGATCCGTAATATTGCTCAGTCCTTGGGGAACAAATCGATCTTTGAGCTGCCATGTGGCATAACATTATAGTCGTTTTGATTGCCCTTTACCACAATCTTCTCCAATTGTGAGACTTTCAGGGGTAAATGAAAATGTATACATTTGTTGACAAACTTTCTTTTTACCAGACTTCAACAATAGCTTCGTATATGGTTTTCGAACCCTGGTTTTCCCCTAAGACCTTCCCGCCGTGGGCCCGCACACCCATGGCGACAAACCGATCGGGAAGTGTACAGTACAAGTCATGAATAATAAGGCTGCATGTCGCGATGTGACCGTCAAAGCCATTGATTGCCGCCCTTCGTAAAGTGGATGTTGGCGGGTATTGGGTTCTGAGGAGACTTAGTGCGAGGTTTTCGGGAACAGCGCAGTGACAGTCGGGTGGCGGCGGTGGCTGCTGCGTGAAGAAAGAACGGTAAAGAAAACAGTGAATAAGAATGAAAATACATGACGCAGTCGTTAAACAAAAAACAAAAAAAACGTTCGGTTAGCTGTGCTATTCACTCATTAATTAAGAATAGATTAGTGTGACAAGTTGCGATCACGTGGAATTAAACATGACAACTTGTGACCATTAAACTATAAAAACAAAATAGAGTATAGAACTCAGATTGATAACAGAACACCCCAAGGATATAAAAACGATTGGAAAATAAAAAGCAAGGAGCACAAACCATTCACCAGCAGGTTAGACAGCAAACAATTGAGAGAATGGAACCCAGATACTATCAGCTTAGAAGGATGACGACCATTTAGTGACTTGGGAATTGATAAGGGATAAGGTGAGGTGTGGGTTGCTGACTTTTTGTTTTATTGATAACATGTTGATTACGATCTATTTTTCTGGATCATTTAACATGCGTTTATTTTCTTGGTTATTATTATTATGGTTGTTGGCTAGGGGTTCGGGTATCTTCTTTACAGATTTGCTTTTTTGATACGCTGCCATAATATGTTTAGTATTTGCAGGTGGGTAATGAAGCTGCTTGCTATGTGTCAATAAGCACATTATGCCATTATTGTTTTAGTACATGACAAACATATCAAGACGGAAAAAACCAAAAACGACTCAAACCAAATCCTATTGGCAATAGCTAAGAAGACTTTTTTTTTTTTTTTTTTTTTTTTTGATATTACACACTGACTTTTACTTTACTATTACTACTGCTGCTAAAATTATCATAATATCATTCCCCGTTATTATTATTGTAGAATTAACTTATCATCATCGTTGCAATTCTGCCATCTTATGAAAAACTTGTTTCCCGCCCCAGATGTAGGACCCACTGAACAGAAACGCGGCGGCGCCCGCGAAGCGTTGGCGACGAGGCGGCGCGGCGCGGGAGGCCTCGCCGTTTGCACGCTGAAGGCGCACTCCAACGACGTCACGAGCGTTTGACTTCGATGGACGCTCTCTGCTGGCCACGGGATCTCGTGAGGGCTTTGTCGCTTTGGTGAATTACGTTTCTGAAATTATTATGTTGATAGTATATTTATAATGTTTTAGTGTTATGTTTATAATTGCACCAGAGTATGGCATAGTTCATAACTCAGGGACATCGGAAAGTATAGACGGATGGCCAGGCCGCAGATGGGGGCACGTGTGCCAGGAGGAACAAGCTACATGTCTCATAAGGAGCCTGATATGTAGGCTATGCTGGAAGCGGTCTCGTGTTGATGCCAGTTGCGACAGGTCCCTTCGCTCTGTGCCATGGGTTACAGTTTTTAGGATCCACGTGTTACAGCACCGACTGCGCGTGATCGGCGTAGGACTCGGCGGTTCCTGGCAACCAAGGGACCGCCAACTCAGGCATTTAGAGGGGACAGTGTGCTTGACTCCCTGAAGGGCAGATCCCATCCAGCAGTATGTCTCGCGATCTATCAGCAGGTCGT
>NW_023657415.1:0-10000 GCF_015228065.2 Penaeus monodon | reverse complement strand
TATCCTCATGCGCCGGTCATAGGTCTCCTTTCATGGGCATGGCCGCGGCTACCTTGAGATGCACGCACTCGTCGGTGCCCTCACGCCCAGGTTCTCCTGAAGTGCCACTGCATAGTGGATGGTGACAGTTAGGACAAAGTTCACGTCGTTCGGGTGGCCGCCATGTGCCAAACGACCACTGGTAGCCGAGCTCACGGCCAAACATGAGGGGGAGGTGTGAAAGCCTGTACCGCATGCACAGCGACCGGTAGTAGGGCCATGAGCAATTTTTTTTTCTGGCGGGCAGCTTGACGTTCCAAGTCTTCATGAACTTTTCCCGCAATATTGGCTAACTGTTGAGAAGGGACGGTGAAACCGCTCCACATACCATCGGACTGGGATGGAGGGGTGTCGTCCGTGTCTTGCGCACCCCCTAAAAGCTCGCAACACTCACGAACACTCGTGACTCAAACTCACGGCCTTGGTCAGAGGGGCAGTTCAGAAGGCACACCAAAACGGGTAATGAATTCATTCACTAACACGCCAGCCACGGTCTCGGCCTCGTGGCGGGTAGTGCATATGCCTTCAGGGCCACTTTGAGAAATAGTCCATTACCACACAGAGTGTATCGGTTCCTTGGTGGCGTGGATGGCAGCGGACCACAATGTCTATTGCACCCGTATCATGGTTGCTCCACACACCAGTACACCTGTAACAGGGCACACGGTTCTTTCTAGCGGGAGGGCCCTCTTGCACTGCCAAACATCACATTGCTCTACACCATTCAGACACGTCACTTCTCATGCCACCCAGTAAAGCGTTGACGGAAGGACGGCTCAGGGTCTTTTTCTCGCCAAGTGGCCACTGGTAACACCGGCATTATTCCCTCAGCAAACTCAGCACGCATGGCTCTGGTACTACAACTACACACGGTGTCACTGTCCACTTCACTCACTGCACCCAGCGCTTCACTAACAAACCGCTTTGATCCACTCGTAGTTTTTGTTTCCCACTGGTCCACCAGAACACTTTGTGGTGGGGCTCTCCCAGCCACGGCCTCCCAAAACGGGGCGTCCACTGAGAGCCTCAAAGCCACCGGAATATGGGAGCAAGGGTCAGAGTCCTGACGTGGCCTTACGCCACTTTCATCATCCCCTTTAGTGGCGCATTCCAGGCACCTGCAGACGGAGGCACACAGGATCAGAGTCCTTCATGGACACAGTGGAGCAACTAGCCTCACAGGGCTGTCAGCGTTGCAATGGACACGGACCCGGGCGGTGGACGATGTGGTAGTTGTACTGTCAAGGCGCCCTAACCATCTGCCAGCTGGACCCTCTGCTACCGTCAGCGACTTCAACCACTGTAGTGGCAGCCATTGGTCAGGTCCAGATGGTGAACTCGGCACGTAGAGGTATGGGTGAAAGTGCTCGAGGACTTTCACACCGCCAGCAACTCTTTCCTTGTCACCACATAGTTGCGTTCAGGCCTGTGAACTTGGCACTGTAGAGGCACCACGACATACTCATTCCGTCTTTATCGTGACAAAACTTCCCGATGCCTTCGCACTCTAGCGTAGTGTCCAACAGGTAGGGAGCTTCGGGTTCGGAATAGGCAAGACGGTGCTTCACCAGGCCTTCTTAGGTTGTCGACATGCAGACTGGACACGCACGTCCCACTGGAAGCCACTCCCCTTTTGTGGTAAGTCGGTGGAGAGGAGCCGCTACACTGGCGAACAAGTCCTGTACAAAGCGGCGGTAGTATGTGCACAGGCCTAATGTATGTCATGCAATTCCGCCACATTGGTGGGAAAACTGGCCACTTCTTCCACCACCACCACATTCTGCTGGAGTCGGGCGACACAAGTCTTGACTGACTACATGCCCCAGAAATGGCACCTCATGCTGCGAACATCGAGCATTCATGGGGCTAAGTTTGAGGTGGCCTTCCTCAAACGCTGTAGTACTTCCTCTAGCCGCTCAAGCTCCGCCTCGAAGGTGCTCCAGAAGACGATGAGTCATCAACTGTAGACAAGCGCCTGTCTTCCACTGCCAGCCATCCCAATTTACCCTCTCCATCAGACGCTCGGAAAACAACCAGGAGCATTGCAGAGGACCAAAGGGCATGAGTTGAATTGCCACAGGCCGTGCCAAAGGAAAAGGCAGCTTTTGGCTTGTCCTCTTCCACCATCTCCACCTGGTGGAAAAAACCCGACTCAGGTCGAGTGTGGAGAACCACCTGGCCCCCACCAATGCAATCGAGGTGTCATCAATTCTCGTGCAGTGGGGTATGAGTCCTTGATAGTTGTGTCATTCAGCGCCCGAGTAGTCCAACAGAAGCGTTGTGTGCCGTCCTTTTTTCTTCACCAGCGACTACCGCGATCGACCATGGACTGGTCTGACCGTTCAACTCAGCCCCTGTGCCGCGAGTCTCATTGGGACAGTGCGCTGCATCTCTTCTCGTCTGCGTTGGTGTGCAATACGTGGGGGGGCTCTTGATAGGCAAACTACTTCGGTGTTAATGCGGGTTGCTTCACCAAACCTGTGCGGCCCAGGTCCAAGTCACCCCTGCTAAACACATATGCATTACTGAGACAGGGCTGTGACGCATCCTTCTCTGTCTGTGCTTCCGTCAGTTAGGCGGCGCTCCGTGTGCGCCAAGTCCTCGAGGAAGTCGGGCACGGCCCCCACACCAACCCAAACTCCTGCTCCCCGACGACTCTTCTGTACGCTACACTTCCTCACAAGTGCCCAGCTTGCAACAAGCCGGAACCTTCTGGCCTTTATCGGAGAAGTTGGCTACCAACACTGTAATAACCCCTCCCCTGCGTCCAACAAGGCTCCGCCAACTGCTAACAATCAGCCAGCTGACGTTTGGTTTGAGGTCTCCACGAGGCCCTCTACCTACACGCATCACTCTTGACAGTAGACACCGATTCTAGACTCTGCTGGGGGCAAGGTGCAGTCGCTCAGCCGTTAACTACCTCTGCACAGCCAACTCTGGAAGCAAGGGCACTCTTCACCGTGCACCCTCACCAGCTCCGTCAATAGGTCGACACACGCCTACTCCTGCTTCAGGTAGCAAGGCCAGCAAGCAGTGCTCGTCCAGAATGGCCACATACACCGGCATGAAGCTGCACCGTGCTGCCACGCCAATAGAGCCTCCACTGGGGCCCCTTGAGCTGCACAACAATGCCCGTGACACCACACAATCTCGTGGTGCGTCTGGAAGTTGCATATTGGACAACATATCAGGCGTACAGGGGTCTTCTCAGCCCCAAAGTGTCCAACTGTCAGGCGGCATGGGACTCTCCAATCTATGGAGCCATCACTTGCCATCGTGCGGTTTCGGGACGGCAGCTTACCCAAGTCGGGGCCTGTGAACCAAGGACGGATGGGTTCGGCCCCTTCTACAGAGTTTTCCTCCTCTACCACTTCCTTAGCCTTAGGACATGCACTTTATTGGTGACCATACCGCCACAGTCCTTGCAGCACTGCTGGAAGGCATCAGAATCCGTCCAGTTGAGAGGACGTGTTCTCCCACTCCCTGTGACACCGAACTAAAGTCTGTGCCCTTCTCTTACCACAGCCCCAAACACCAAAGCCCTTGAAAAGTGCTCGGCTCACCTTCCTCAATGCACCTTCTCCACTGTAGCCTTCACGGGCCCTGGAGGTCATGGCGGGGCTGAGCAGCTGGCCCTAGGCCACTGGTTCGCCTTCAGGAAGGCCTCGAAACTCCAAGGCCCTAGCCCAGCGCCACTGCAGGTCCTCAGGGTGTGCCTGCTGAAGTAGATTGTGCAGCTGCTGGTCCGCAAAGCCATCAACAAAGAAATCGCCGGGGCCAGGCCCACAATCATCTCTTCCCGCAGCTGCAGGGTACGACCCGCCTTACCAGCGCCTCCACATCTGTGCCAGCTGGCGACAGGTCTCGCCAGCTCACGAGTAAGCTTCTCAAGTGGGCCGAATCCCCTCGGCCTGGTGGTTGGATGCCCGAAAGGCGTTTTCAAAGCCTCCGCCACACTGGTTGTAAGAGGCAGTGGGATGCTGGCAGATTGCCCCAGAAAAAACAAAACACTCCACCGCGGGGCCCCTAGCGCTGTTACCCGCTGCAGGGCCTTCTCTTTGGACTCCAGCCATGGGCAGATGCCAGCATTCAAATGGGCGACATATGCCTCCCAGGCCCACTTCCTGTCGTACTCAGCTGGCATACAACGCCTCACAGAATGTCTGGAGGCTGAGGGGCTTGCAGGGTGCGAGAAAATGCGTCAGTTGAACTAACACGCCCGGAGGGGAGGAAGGGGGTCGAGGGAGGCAACGGAGGCGTGTTGGACCGGTCCGAGTTTGCTGCCACCTATACCAAGGGAGTGGTTCCGAATTAGGGGTCCCCAGCCTTTCTTGCTAGGCGAACACGGGCTCTGAACACGACGAGTGAGGCCGGGGGTTTCCTGCACGGACCCCAGGAGACCCTAGTAAATCTGACCACTCTGGAATCTGTTGCCAGAACCCTCGTCTTGCCTCTCTGCCTGTCAAACATTACTACTCGTGACGCCCGCCGTTACTCCTTCAACATTCCTCACTCAGGCCCTGCCGCCCCCCCCCCTTCCCATAGCCGTAGAATCTGCACCCTCCGCCATCAGTTCACGCTCACGCTGTTGCAGGCTTGACGTGTGTACTGCAGAGTTTCCATCTTCAACAGATTGAAGGATTGCTCTGTAGCACCTCAAACAAGTCGCAGAACTGTTCCTCTGCCTTTCCTGTGCCTGCATCTCGCACGAGAAGGTGTGCCTGCTCGTGTGCCCTCTGTGCTGCTCTTCGTCCTTTGTGGCCATTTCCTCCCCTCATACCGGCCAGCATGGGCATTGATCAGGTCCATTCTGGCTCGGCTTCACCTCCTCGTGCCTGCCTCAGTCATAGCCTCCTCTCCCTCAGGCTGACGCCCATCTTTGGACAACATGATAAATCGGCACGTCTCACTGACAAATATCACAAATCCCACTCCTGGACACCCATTGTTACGCCGACCACCTCGTCTTTTTCCACCAACACCAAGGCAGGGCCAGGCAGACGGCGTGCTATCCACAGGGTCGTGAACACCTGAACAGCTCCAAGAGGCACTGAGCAACACAGCGTCCGAAACCAGGAGGGAAAACGCCATAGTGGAGATGGCAGGGCACGAAATAAACACAAAGTTACAGTCTTTCCTTTATTTACCCAAGTCTTTACCCGTTTACACTTTCTATAGGCCACAAATACAGGGGGAAACCAGCATGTCACACTGCACGATTACAGCTATAACAGGGCAACCATACGTTATTCAGGCACAAGGGCACAACACGAGGGTATTCACAGGAGAGCAGCACCCCAACACCCGTCTCTTTGGCTTGTTCCTCCGCCTCCTCGCTCACAGCCAGCTGCGTCATTGTTTGCCAGGGTCCCTTCATGTTACACAGTTTCGCACAGAGACAAAGACCCATGCGTAGCCAATATTTTAGGACAACTGAACCTTGATGTAGTGTTAAAAGGTGGTTATTGATAGAGAGGAATATTGACTCTTAAGGATAAGTTGAAATCACTGATTGTCAAACCCAATTTAAAGGTTGCCAGTAGCATTTATAAATTGGAAGGCAGAGTTATAAATTCATAGTGGATATACTTGTTACTGTTTTTTTTTTATTTATATTATCATGATATACAACATCTATTTATTTGATTTGTTACTTCCCCAGGGAAAGGACTGTAAGGGTATATAATTGGCAGGTTGGGGAATACACTCTGAGCAGGTATCATCTCTCCTCTGACTCGGCCACACTACGGCATCAACTGTGTAAATTCTCACCCTTTGGGACAAAGTAGCCTCTGCGTTAGATGGTTCCACTATTATTTGGGATTTGTGAAAAGTAAGTAAGCAGCGAGCTATGTTTTGCTGTGAAACCACTGCACCTGGCATTCTGTATATTTTATAGCTTGGGCTGGATATTTTTTTTTTTTTTTTTTTTTTTTATTAATTACATTTTTTTAATTTTGTAAGGGTGTTTGCATAGACTAGGATTAGGATTTCATGTTTTCTTTGTTTTTTGAGATGAGAATATATGTGTGCACCAGCTTGTTTTATTGAAGTTGATTTGTGTCAGAGTCAAAGTACCAGAGGAGTGTCCCCCATAATCATGTAAAAGCTGTGCATACCTTGTCACACCATGATATTTTTTCTCTCTGATAGACAGGGAGCAGGCTGTGTTCGCTACAGCCGGCGAGTGAAGCAGCAGTGCGAGTATGTGCCTTTTCTCCCAACTCTGCTCTCCTGGCCACTGGGGGTGATGACGACACAGCAGCGATATGGGACGTTTCAACCTTGGCTCTCCTCAGGTTAGAATTTTTATCTCTGATTGGATGTGGCTTGTGTCGGTGGTTTCTTTTTCTTTTCTTTTTCTTTTTTTGCCCTTTCTGCTCCCTTCTTTCTTGTCCTTCTCTTCTTTTCATTTCATTCAGTTTTATTTCAGTTCATATGTTCTGTGTCAGGACATTAGCTTCCTTTATATGGGTTTAAATTTTAGCAATTAGTGTTTATATTTCTTGATTAACTTTCAGCAGCAATTAAGTGGTGTGTGATGTGTCATCAGAAAACCTTTTTCTTTTTTCTTCTTCTTGTTTCCTTCATTTCATAAGCATCAGCATCATGATATCACATCTCATGATTGTCTTGATGTAGCCTGAGATTTGCAATTTAGTAACAGGAAAGTTTGATATCATGCACATTATAAATTATAACTAAAACTATCATACTATACACTATTGATGGTTGTAATGCTAGTCCACTACTGTGTTCCAGTTAACGTGACTAGTGCAAGAGATAATAACATCCATTTGAAAATTGTTTAACGTCTTGTAAAATCTTGAATATAATTTGATTCAATGTTAGATTCCATACTAATCAAGAGATATATATATACTTCTTTTGGGCCAAAAGCTATTTTAATTAAATGAGGTGAAACTGAGTTAACTCATGTAGATATTTTCAAAAGAATTATTGAGTTTTCCTTTCTATTTAGTGTAATATTGTGCCTCAGTGAAAGTTCATGGGGTTATGGTAATCAATGAAGATCTCTTTTAGTAGAAATTTAGGGAAATTTTGAAAATAGATATTTCAAAAGAAAACAAATCATATAGTAGTCTTTAGAGGACTAAATAAACCAATGACTTTCCATTACAAGTGCAGGACATCTGAAGAAAACCCACAGGAAGCATGATATAGCCTTAGTTTTTATCATTTAGTAGATGAGATTCATTAATATCCTCCAATGCCATTGTTCTCTTGAATTTATGTAAAGCAGAGTGGAAGACCAGCTGCATCAAGAATCATTGTTAATGGATGTCAGATTTTGCAGTTTTCCTGCTGCCTGTCCTGTGGTGTATGAGTGTGTCATTTATCTATTAGTTTGTGGCCTTGAAGTTTTGAAAACCTGTGTGGGATGTACAACTTATTCTCACAAACATCTTTTCAGACACAGGCAATCCCCAGAACAGTGTTTGTTGAGGTGAGTGAGAGAGACTAAAACACTGAAGAAGTGAACACAAACAGTGAATGTGCAATTGTGCATGTTGCTCTGATCAGTGTTCCTCTAGGAGATATCTCCTACTTCTGTGATTAGTTGGTGTCGGTAATTCTTATAGTCCACTGATTTTAATAAGGAGGCAATTGCATGGTACATAATGTGCGCTATTTTTTTTGTTACTAATTATGTCTTCTAGAAGTTTACTTAAAAAACACTCACACTTCACACTGTTCCTTTGAATGTTATCAGCAAGCAAAATGTATCAGTCTTTTAAATGGATTCTTGTAGACTGATGTTTTTTTTTTGTTTTTTTTAATGTGAATGAGCATTACAAATTTGGATTGACAGTGGACACCTTATGAGAAGGGATAAATGATCTGCAGATATTAAAAAAAACAAAATTAGTTATTTTTATACATTTTTATATGCTGATGAAGTGAGCTGTAGCCATAGACGTTTTCTTGAATGCTTTTCACTGCTGGTTAAGGCTGAGAGTTTCCTCCCTGCCATTTTGGTTACTTCATTATATATAAAGAATTCCATTATATGACAAATGAATGTCTGCATACCTGTCTACATACCTGTCATTTACTGCTTCAAAAATGCCAAATCTGTTGAAAGATTAAAGTGCATAACTTTTATAATGACTTTAAATTGAGGTCTGAAACTATCTTCGTGCCATAGGCTCATAACCTAATTTGGGTCTTAGGTTTGATAATGGTTAAGAGCAATAGCTATTAAACCCATACAATAACCGGTGTTATGAAATACCTCTGGAACTTAAAACTTCACATTGCAGTGCACTTTTACTAAAAAGTACAGATTACTGCAACTGCTAGGAAAAACTGCTTCAAAAGTACTAGCAGTACCTCAAATGGTGCTGGTCCTGAAGAAAAATGGCAAAAACAGGAAGTATTGGTTAAAAAATTACTAGCAATTTCTGTCTAGCAAGATTTTCTATATTTTTGTATAAACTTTTTGACAAGCACTATTAGAACTATTCTCACCAAAAAGTACTGAGAACTGCAACTGCTTGGAAAACTTAAAAGTTTGGTCCTTTAAAAATGGCAAAACTGTGAGAATTGCAAAGAAATTGATATGAATTCTACATATACTATTCTGTCTTCTGTTTTTTAATTAGCAGCATTAGTTTTGGTAACTTTTTCTTAGCAGATGTGGTAATCATCACTTTTCATTATATTAATGTATGAGTTCGGCAGTACTTTTCAACTATTCTGAAATAACTGCTTTTTTATGAAATTGACTTGTGTATAGAACATCTGATTACTACTTTTGATTACTGATATTCTGCTTACTCAAGGCAAATGATATCAGTTACATGAACAGTGAATTCATGAAAACCTTTTTATACAATTATGTTAGGTGTGACATGAGTACACAAAATAATTACATAAGTTGATCATAATGTTCTTAATACAATATGATTCTCACTTTCAATATAGGTTATAAGATATTGCACTTATCTTGGAACTGAATAAGGTATATATTCTTTCACAGTGGATCTGACAGCAAAATCTGAAATGAGGACAAGAACCCTTGGGGAGTTCACTATGTTAAAAAAAAATTCATGAAACGTATAAATCAGGGTTTAGTCAAAACAATATAAATAGAAGCATCAAAACTAAATATAGAATATTCCAAAAAAAAAAAGAAAGGTATTTTTAAAATATTTTATGGGGCTTTATATGGATTGCTATCATTTATATCCTCGCCTAGTGTTTCGTAGAAATCTAAAAGCAACAACAAAAAAAAGAAACTTTCGAGTGAGCAAGGGACAGTTGGTACTAGCATTTGGCTTTTGTCAAACAGAAATAGAGCCCGAATATGCATTTGGGGGGACAGTGAGATCTCAAGATAGAATACACTGATTTTAAATAGGGATTTCAGGTTTTTAAAATGGGCTGTTGTTTAGGGAACTTGAACAAAAAAAAAAAGGGTATGTTTTTTCCCAATTTTCCATTTTGAAATTTAAAATTGTATGCATATTGATTAAAATCAAATTGTTTTTTTATTAAAATAATATTTTTTATTTTTTACAATTTTTAAAAATGTACATTTTATGCTCGCCCAAATGTTTACGAAATGCAAAAACGTCACACGTTATCCCTGGAGTTTTTAAAGTGAAAGGTTGTGTAATGAAAAAGTAGGGTGGGGCTTTTTTCCAAGGTGACATCACATAGGAAAGGGGGGAAAGGGGGCCATTAAACTTTAAAAAAAACCCCAAAATAAAATATCTTTTTACAGTATGAGGTGTTTACCACTGGCCTGGGGTGAAACTAACATCAAATGCAATAATTATTTTTTACAAGTCCATTCTATTCTGGTTTCATTTTTTTGTTTTTATTGTTTAATATCACTAAAATAAAATAAACCCAAACATAAAGTTGTGAAGCAAGAAAAGAGGATTTAAAGGAAAAAAAGTTTCCCTAAAATGTTGGGGGGAACCCGTTTAGC
>NW_023657414.1:0-27959 GCF_015228065.2 Penaeus monodon | reverse complement strand
GGGGGGGGCCCCAATTTTTTGGGGATAGGTTTAAAACCACCATGAGTTAAAAAGGGATAGTAAGTGAGAGAAATAACTTCTTAAAGGTAATTTGAGTTATTGTCATTTTATTTTCTTTGTGGAAGTTTTTTTTATTCTTCTGATAAGTCTTAAAATGGATGCCAGGATGAACCATATAAATTAGCTTCCATCTTGTAGCATGCAAAATCCCCAAGACCACCAGCATGTTTTACTTGGGCACTCTTTTCAGTGTTTGTGCAATTTTTTCCTTTATTTGGTATATCAATTTACATAGCGGTCTATTCTCTTTTTTTTTTTGGGCAATTGTATACCCTTTTTGGGGGGAAATCTTCGTGGCCCCCGGCTTAAAAGACATAAGATCGATCAGAATAATAACCATGATATTGCTTTTAAAATTAAAGGGGACTAGAAGTAATTTGTTATGGTGCCTGTCCCTTTTGGGGCATTTGGGTGAAGGGCAAAACCACATAAGCTAAAAAAAAATTGCGACTTTCACACTATACACACCCCACTCACACCTACATCCCCCACCCTCACCCCAACATCCACACCTCACACCCAATACACAACAGACATCCCAATCCACCACACCCACACCACCCTCCACCCATACCCCACTCTCACCCATACCCACACCTCCCCCATACCCACACATCCAATCCCCACATTTCACATCCACACCCACTAAAAACCCACCCAAAATCACACCATACACATCCACTCCACACATCCCCAACCCACATTACACCCCCTTCACACTCCCCATCCCCACACCACACCCACTCATATCCACACCCCCAAATTTTCCAAACCACCCCCCCCCCCCCCAAAAGCCCCACACCCACCCCCATGTCCACTCTACCACACCCCCACACTTCCCCCCACATCCACACCAATACATACCCCTTTTCCAATCATACCCACACACACACCCAAACCCAACCAACCCCCCCAACACACCCCCATCCCCACACTCATACCACATTCCAAATCCCCTCACATCCACACTCACCCACAGCCACACACACCACCCCCCCACCCACATCACCCCCCCACCCCCCAACCCCCCCACCTCCCCCACACCACATTCCCCCAACCCACCTCCACCCCATTAAGTTGGGCTGCTTTATGAAATGCATATCATTACATTTTTGAAAAAGATATGGATAGAAAGGACAATAAAAAAAAAAATCATAAATTTCAAATGTTTTTTTTTGTTTGAATTTTTTGGTTGGGACATGAGAATGTTCAAAATTCGACCTTTGATCCCAAATTTTTTTTAATAGAAAAACTAAAAATTTAACTTTTTTTAAAGAAGATGGTCCCTCCATTTTGGGGCCCTCTTACCAACATTAAAAGGAAATAAAAAAACGGGATCATAAAGAGGGAAATGATGAGTAGCTCCTTTAAACAAAAAAAACAGATTCAATTATTTTGGGGTTCCGTAATTTTACTTGTAGTATTGGGTTTTCTATACTAAACTGTCTATATTCAGGAGTGTTTAAAAGTGAAAGTGTCCATTTTTTTAAAGGCTGGGTGCTGTAGATGAAGGGGAGTTGTAGGGGGGAGCGGAGAGGTCCTCAGTTGGCGAAAGGCCTGGGCGGCCCGTATTGCTGTTACTTGGGGGGGTTTTTCTGGAGTTTTTATTGTTAAGATCTCTTTCCCGGGACCCTAAAGCTGAAGTTTTTTCCGGGTTTTTCAGTAAACCCGGGGGAACAAGGAAGTTGCTCAAATCAAGAGCCATGAGTGCCCGGTTCAACCAATTGGGTCTTAGTTTTGATCATGAAAAGACCTGCTGGTGAGAGAAAGAGGACAAGACTGTTGGACGGAAGCAAACCCCCGGAAAGCATGGCAGCTGAGATGTGCGGTTTGAAGGCGCTAAAGCTCAAGTTTCCCATAGACAAAGAGCGGGCATTCCTATTCAAAACATCTAATTTCCTAAAAAAAAGGAAGTTTTAGAATTTTTGGGGTACAGTTATTTTATTTATTTTGGTATTTAAGTTAGGTAAGGGAATATGTATATAAAAAAAATTTCTAGGGAACATATTCAGGCTGCAAATTTTTTTCCAGATTGTAAAAAATTTTCCAGGAACAAACAAGGAGACCATTTTTTTGTAGAAAATCACTCACAGGCTGGTTAGTAATTTTTAAAATTGTTAAAGTCTATTTTTAAATCTCTTATTGTAAAAAATTATTTCATTTCCCCTTTTAAAAAGTTTTTTCCATGAATTGTGATGTGGTTATATATTTGCTGTAGTTTTTTTTATTTTGGGCGTTCTTTCAGATGAATTTTTTAAAAACCCTTAAAAATGTAGGCAAGATTTAACAGTTTGTTGTTCATTATTGAAGATCTTTAAATTTTTTCATGAAAGAACTTGGTTTTGCATAGTACATTATTAATTTTTTTTTTTTTTTCAGGTAGGATCATATAGTAAAGGCCTCTTTTTCCAATTTAAACCCTGGGGTTTGTAGAAGACCTTTTTTTTTGGTATTTTTAAACCTGTTAGTGTCATTTATTTTCTCATCCAGTTTTCAAGGGCAGGAGGAGAACTTTCAGGTATGGGAAGTTTAGAGGAAATATTTGGAGACCCACTAAAGGTGAAAAAACAGAGAATGATCATCTACCTAGAGCTGTGGGGTGATGAAAGGGGGAAAAACATCACTAGTTTTACAAAAGCAAAGGTATCATTTTGTCTATATGTAAATAATAAAAATTTCAAGTTATTTTTTGTCCCATTATTCAGTTTTTGAAGTTTTTTTGTATAATAGTTGAACGATGTGGTTTAGTTAGGTTTCTTATTTTTCACCTAGGGAACCATACAAATTTATGCCATTTATATGGACATCAGTGAACGTTGGGAAAAAGAAGGCCCCCCTGCTGAAACATTGCATTGGATTTGCAGAACTGTAACGTGACTGTACTTTCAGAAAAAGGGGGTAAAAAGATTTTTTATTGGGATTATTTTTAAAAATTTTTTCCCCCTTTTTAACAAATTTATTTTAAAACAAGGTTTTATGGGAAAATTAAAAATTTTTTTTGCAAAGTTGGTAATGGGGGCTTTAGTTATAGATTCATGGGATTCTTAAATAACTGGCCCCTTTCATTTTTGCTGAGGAGAAAAAAACTCTGCAAGAACAGGTGGAACAAGTACGGCCTGGTACGATACAGTTTGTTTTGAAAATGACGTGGGGCAGTCGATTGACATTTGATTTCTAAGCCAAATGAAGTCATTAATAGACAATTTTTTTAAAGTATTTTGTTTGTAATGTATGTTACTTGAAGTTTTAGTTAAGATAATTTTTCTTTTTGAATTTTTGACTTAAAAAGCAAAGACAAACAGTTTGAGTTATTAATTTTTAACTGACGAAGTTATTTTTATATGAATATGAAAGATGATCAGTGGAAATTTAAACCGGGAATGATCTCGCAATTGAATATAATGAAAGAAAGATCATCTTAAAAAAATGTTGGTTTTAGGGGGGGGCTTTTATCAAATATGATTAAGGCAAAGGGTGGTGACTGGTAAAAATTATTTTCAATTTAATTCACTGCTGAACATCTATAAACATAAAAAAAAAAAAATGTTTCTTATGCGTAGCATAGAAAAACATCCTCGGGCCAAATTCAGGGGAAGGGCCCCCCTAAAAGGGGGTTTTATGCCACATTATTCCTCTTTGGAAGAGTAGGTGCCTTTGGATTTTGATCCAACCATAGAGTTAATAAGGATTTATAGTGAGAGATAATAAACCCCTTTTTAAAGGGGTTAAATTTGATTTTTATTTTCAGTTTGGGTTCGTTTTTTGACAGTTTTGTTTATTCTTTGATAAGTCTTAGGGATGCCAGTGTTTGGGAACCATTAAAAAATATTAGCTTCCGATTTGTAGCTCCCGTAACCAAGACAAAACCGCTTTGAGTTACTGTGGCTTTTTTCCCAGTGTCTTAGTGAAATTTTTTTTCCTTTTATTTTGAGTATATAAATTTACATAGCAGTGTCTACCCTTTTCTTTTTTTAAGGCATTGTATACCCTTTTTCCCTGGGGAAACCCTTCAGTGGAGGCCGGGCATTAAAGACAAAAGACTGATCAAATTAACCATGATATTGCTTTTTTTTTAAGTGAATTTATAAAGAAATTTTGTTTGGTGCCTGTCCCTTTTGGGGCACTTGGGGGGTGGCAAATAACCCCAAAAAAAAATAAGCTAAAAAATTTGGCTAAACATTCAAAACCTATAAAACCCCCCCAAACCACCCTAAAAATCCCACCCCCCTCCCTCATCCAAAACTCACTCACCTACTCCACACTCCCCCCCATATACACCACATGTACATCCCCATCCACTCACACCCACATCCACACTCTCACTCATACCCACACTCTCACCCATACCCCCTCTAAACCCCATCCCCACCCCTCCCCCCTTTACCCACACTCATCCCCACTTTCCACATTCCCCATCCACATCCACTAAACCCCACCAAAAACCCCCACCCCATATTCCCATCCACTTCCCACATCCCCATAACCCCTTTGACTTTCCCTTCCATTTCACCCTTTACCCACACCTACATCCACCCCCCATATCCAAAACCCCCCAAATCCCCCCAGAAACCCACACTATCCCCAGGGCCACTCTCTCCATCCCACTCACCTTAAAACCCCAAAACCCCCCCAAATCCTATCCACTTTAACCCCATACCCACATACACACCACCCAATACCCACACCCCACCCACATACCCACACCCTTTCCCCACTTTTCCCCATCCTACTCACATCCCACCCCACCCACAGCCACACCCTCCACACCCACACCCCACACCACCCAAAAATCCACACCCCACCCACATCCACCCCCCACCCACACCCCACTTCCCCCCCACTCCACACTCAAAACCCACATTAAGTTAAAGCTGTCTTATAAAAACATGCTAATCTTTACTTTTTTTGATAAGATATGGATATAAAATGACAATAAAAAAAAAATCTATAAACTTCAAATGTTTTTTCTGTTTGAATTTTTTTGGTTGTAAAATAAAGGAAGGGGTTAAAAACTTCAGACCGGGTTGATCCCCTTTTTTTTTAATTAAAAAAACTAAAAAATTTAATTTTTTCATTTAAGAGAGGGGTCCCCCCCATTTTGGGGGCCCTTTTCTTTTCCAACTTTAAAAAAAATTAAAAAAAAATCGGAATCATCAAATGGAAATGATGAGTAGTTTCCTTTAAAAAACAAAAGGGAACCCCAAATTTTCAAATTTAATATTAATGGTCTGCCGTAATTTTTAGCTTGTAGTATATGTGGTGTATCTATTTTCTAAAACTGTTTCTATATCTCAAAGGAGTTTTTTTGAAAAAGGTGTAAGTGTCCACTTTTTAAAGGCTAGGTGCTGTAAATGAAGTGGATTTGTATGGGGGACCCGGGGAGGGCCCTCCTCATTTGGCGAAGGCCTGGGTTTCTTTTCCTGTATTGCTGTTACTTGGGAGAGGTTTTTCTGGATTTTGTGTTTTTAATGATCCTTTTCCGGATCCTGAGCTGAAGCTTTTTTTCCGGGTTTTCAGTGAACCGGGAACAAAAAAGGCTTCCGTCCAATCAAAGAGCCTTTGAGGGGCCCCCGGTTGTAAACCCAATTGGTCTTTATGAGCCCCATGAGAAGCACCTGCTGGTGGGGAAAAAGGGGAAACAAGATTTTTGGACCTGGAATGACAAAACCCTGGAACTGGCAGCGGGAATTTGCGGGTTTTTGGGGCGGGGTTTCTAAAAAGGCTCAAGCTTCCATAGCCCCAAAGGGAGCGGGGCTATTTCCCAAATTTTTAAAATAAAAAATTTTAATTAACCTAGAAAAAGGAAGTTTTTTTTAATTTTATTTTTGGGTACTTTTATCTTATTTACTTTGGATTTCCAAGTTGGGTAAGGGAATATAGTTTTAAAAAAAAAATTTTTCTGGGGAAACTATTCGGGCTGCAAATATTTTTCCCAGATTGTTTAAATTTCCAGGAACAAAAAAAGGAACCTTTTTTTGTATAATCACTCAAAAGGCGGTGTTAGAAAGGGTTTTAAATTGTGTAAAGCCCCCTTTTTTTTTAAATCTCTTATTGAAAAATAATTGGTTCTTTTATTCCTTTTTAAACAAAGTTATTCCATGATTTTGTGATGTGGTTATATATTTTGCTGTATTTTTTTTTTTTAAATTTTTGGGGGCTGTTTTTATCAAGGAATTGTGTTTTAAACCTTAAATGTTTTCCAAGTTTTTAACAGTTTTGTTGTTCATTATTGAAAAATCTGTTTTAATTTTTCTATAAAAAGAACTTGTTTTTTTGGGCCAAAATCCCTTAATTTTTTTATTTTTTTTTTTTTTTTTCAGGTAGTTATAAAAGAAAAAGGCCTCTTTTTTTCCAATTTCCAAAAACCTTGGGGTTGTAGGAAGTCCTTTTTTTTGGGTATTGTTAACCTGTTATGCCCTTTTTTTTTCTAAATTCCAGTCTGATGAAAGGGCAGGGGGGAAAACTTTCAGGAAATGGTAATTTTAGAGAAATACTGATGAAAAGGCCCCTAAAGGGTTGAAAAAACAGAGAATGATCAATCTCCCTTTAGAGCTGTGGAGGTGTTTAAAGTGGAAAAAAATCACTATTTTTAAACAAGAGCAAAGGGTATCACTGTCTATATAAAAATTTAATAAATTACAGTTATTTTTGTCCCATTATTCATTTTAAAGAAAAATTTTGTTGTAAAATATTTTTAAATATTGGTTTATGCTTGGGTTTTTCCTTTTTTTTTTCCAGCACGGGGGAAAACCAGTACACATTTTTTTCCATTGATAGGGACACCCATGAACAAAAAAAAATGGGAACATTTAAGGCCCCGAGCTGCTGAAGCATTGCATCTGGATTTGAAAGAACGTAACGTGACTGAAACTTTCAAAAAAAGGAGGAAAAAACGTTTTTTTTTCTTTGGGCATTATTTAAAACCCTTTTACCTCACTTTCCCTAAAAACTTTTTTAAAATAAAGGATAGGGAAATTTTAAAATTTTTTTTTTTTTTTGCAGTGACATATTTGGCTTTTTTATATGATTCATGGTTTTTTAAAATAACTGGCCATTTTTTAAATTTCTAGCTTTTTTGATGAACAAACTCTCCCAAGAACAGTGTGGGAAAAAGTCCCTGGCCTGGTACAGATACAGTTTTTTTGTAAAGAAGACAGTGCGGGCGTCGAAATTGAAAATTTAGATTTTTTAAACCAATAAAGGTACTTTAAAATGAAAATTTTCTTTTAATGTTTTTTTTTGGGTTAAAAATGAAGGTTACTTAAAATTATAGTTAAGTTTAATTTTATTTTTTGAATTTCAGACTTAAAATAAAAAGAAAAACATTTTTTGAAGTTATTATATATTGAAACTGCTGAAGTTTATTATTATATAAATTATGAAAGATGATCAGGGGAAAATTTTAAGGGGGAATAAATCCAGGCAAGTGTGAAAAATGAATAAAGAAAGATCATTTTAAATTTTTGATTAGACTTTTTTCCCAAGTTTTATTAAGGCGAGGCTGGTGACGGGTTAAATTAAATTTAAAATTTGAAATTTTTTTTTTTTTTTTTTTTTAAAACCCTGTTTCTAAAAAAAAAAAAAAAAAAAAAAGGGGGGTTTTACTTTATGCTGCAGCAAAAAAAAATCATCCTCAGGGCAGTCGGTTGGGGGCCTTTTAGAGCCAAGAAGTTAAGCCTCATCTGCCCAACAATTGAAAACCCAGCTCCATTAATCAGCCCTTAGGGAAACCCTTTCCCTTGTAACCCCTTCACTAAAAGAAAAGAATATCAACATAAAAGTATCAGGAAAAATTGGAAAATTTTCCCAATCTCTGGGATAAAAGGGAGTAAAATGGGGGGAAAATTGAGATTAAAACCATAGTGTAAAAAACCCCGAGCTTGGAGGGTGCAAAAAGCCCCATTCGTGCAGCCACCCAAAAAATTTTAAAATGACCGGGGGTTCTCGAATGCAAAAGAAAAGGTATAAAAGACCCAATACCTGCAATTTTTTTGTAAGATTTTGGGGAAATGTCAAGTATGGAAAAGTGAAATGAATTTCCTTACTCAAAAATTCCCCACTTTGTAAAGAAAAGGGAATTAGGGATTTTAAAGTAACAAAGGGAAAATAGGAAAAAGATGATGCCCTTAAGGTTAAAAAATCGCATTGCTATGCACATATGAAAAAAAAAAAAAAAAAAATGGTAGGGAAAAAGGGTTTTAGAACATGTTCACCCCTATATTCAGACAAATTTTCATTCATATTGATAAATTATAAAGCCCCTTTTTACAATAAAAAAGGGAAATGTTCCTGATGTAAAACCACCTAAAACTGTTTACTTATTATTTTAAATTGAAATTTAATTTTTTTTTTTCAAAAAATTTTTTTTCCCCTTTAAACCTGAGGCCCTTCCTTTTTTCCCATTCATTTGATGAAAAAAATAAAAAAAGGGTTTTTTAGAAAACTTTTTTTTTTTTCCTATTAAAATTTATATAACTGTTTTTCCCCTCCCCCTATCCTAAAAACCTCACCCCCAAAAATCCCTTTCTTTTCTTTTTTTTTTTTACTGTCCAAAAGAACCATCCACTAGAAATTTTTTTTTCCTAAATTACCTAAAAAATTTTCCCTTCAGTTTGATAACTCCATGTAAATTTTGTGTTAAACCCCAAATTTTTAAAATTTCTGAAATTTTTTAGGGGGGACTGTCTGCCTTTTTGGGGAACTAAAATTTATTTAAAATTTTTTTTAGTTTTTGCATAACCTATTTTTTGTTTTTGTTTTTTTCTTTTAAAAAAAAAATTGGGCCTTGATCCCGCCCTGCGCATTCTGATGTCCCTGTGAAAGCAACCTTAAAATTTTTTAAGGCACGGAAAAATTAAAACTGCTGGATGGTTCGCAGTTTTGGGAAATTTAAGAAGTTTGAAACAGGCTTTTTGGAAAAATGTGCACACTTCCCAAAGTTATTTATTTTAATTTTTTTTTTCCCAAAAATTTAGTGTTATATATGTAAATAAAAAAAGCAAATTTAGTGTTTTGCAATAGTTTTTTTTAGTGGGTCAGTCGAATTTTTTGTTTTCATTGGGGAAACCTATTTTAAAGGTCCCTCTCTCTTCTTCTACTTCTTCTCTTTTTATTAATCCAATTGTGAAAATGGGAATTTGGGGATAGCTTTTTAATTTAAAAATTATCACTTTAATATACCCGGGCCCAGGGAAGGGCAACAAAAATTTTTAAAAATGAGAATTACTAAATCTTTTGTTTTTTTCCCAGGGCTCCAAGCATAAGGTCATTGGGGGGTTTACAATTTTGATTGGGGTTTTTTATTGTAAACACACCACAAAAGGGTTTAAAATGATTTTAATCACCCTTTTTAACACAAAAAAAACCCGTTTTTTTTATGAAAAGGAAAATGTTTTATTTTTCCCATAATGAAATATTTTTCTTATGATATTTAATAAACATCTATTGGACTAAAAAATAGTAAAGGGGGATTGGTTTTCAGTCTTTTTAAGCCCATTATCTTTAAAAAAATTAAACAAAAAAAAGGGGCCCTCTGGGTACGGGTAGTTATCTACAAAATTTATGGCATCAAACCCGATCTATGAAATTTTGCAGCACGCCCAGTGACCTAAATTCACCCTACTTCCAAAGGTTGGGTCACCCGGGGTCCCAGCCAATTTTTTCACTCATTGGACAGTGGGCTTCCTTTTTCCCCTAGGGCGCTTCCCAAAAAGGCATGTGTACTTAACTGTAGAATCGGGGAAACCCAGATCCCCCTTTCCCCAATCCTCCAGATGAGAAAGACAACGTCCGGGGAAAAAACTCAGGACTGGTGGGCTCCCACATTGATCTTCACTTCAACCCCCAGCACCCCCATAACCAGTGGGCACTCAAAACCCACAAAATTTCACTAAAAAGAGATCTTGACACTACCCAGTATAGATGCGCACCCACTCTCCATTTGGTAAACCCTAAAGAAACACTATGGTTTTTTCGCTCACTTGCTTACTCAAAAATTTCTGGAAGTGGAGTATTTTGTAGCAGCAGACCCCCAACGGGGTTTTCAGCTTATTCCCCCAGGTTGGGTCATCCCAAAGCCCACGCCATGTCCTTGCTCATTGGACATTTGGGGCCCCCCCTTTTTTTCCCTTTTCCCCTTACAAAAACCGTGTATTTAAACCCACAAAACCCCCGAACCGGATCATCTTTCCCCGGGATCCTTCAGAAAAACAAGACACAGCTCCGCAACCCCGGGACTGTCCAGTCCTTCCAACGGGGGACCCCTCCCTGCCTCCTCTGTTGATCCATTAAACCTCCAAACCCCCAGCCATACCAGTGGGCATTTCCCACCCACAACATTTACTCCAAAAAGAGTTTACTAACACCGCCCCAAGTAGTAAAGCCCCCCTTTCTACACAGTGCGCCAAATTTGGGCATTTTTGACGGGGAAATGCTTGAAAAAGGTTCAATAGCTTTTTTAAAACTCTTTCGCAAGCCAAAGCAAAAAGGGTTTTGGTTTTAAAAATTCAAGATTTTTTATTTAAAGCCGTTATCTTTGTACTATCATTCTTTCAATCAAAATTTTGGGATATTTTCCCATATTTTCAAATTTCCCGGATCCACTTACATTTTTCATTTTTTTTGTGGGTCCCCAAAATCTCAATAAATCAGCATGGGAAAATTAAAAAAAATGGAATAGGTTGTCAAATTTAGCCCAATTTACAATCTTGCCATTATCCCATATTAATTTAATTATCATATTTAGGTGTTTTGCCCAAAGAGGTGTGTACCCGAAAATTAAGGTTTTAAAAGGTTTAGCTAAAGGAAATATTAATAAAGAATGTTAACTTGACATTTTTGTGTACATTTTCGGGTTCACATTGCGGGGAATTTTAAACTGCAAAAAAGTAAAAAAAAAAAAAAAAAAAAAAAAAAAAATACTATTGACAAATCAAAATTCCACATTTTGCCTTTCCAGTTTCTTTTGACCAAAAACCTATATCATGCATCCAAAAATGGGAAAGTTTCCCTAAAGCTTAAAGTCAAAGCTGAGAAGTGAGGCTAAAAAAACAAACTTAGATCAAAAATTTTTCTCATTTTTATTACTTCGTCAGATATCAAACTGGTTTGTTAGGGGAACTGATCATTTTTCTGAACATTACTTTTGTGACCAACATCACTTAAAAAAGCCTGCCAATTTTTTTTAAAATAAATATAAAAATAAAATGGTCCTAAAAAAATGGGTTCTTCCTTTTTTAATTTGAATTTGGAATTTTTTTAGCCCCGAATTGCTCCCCTTTTTTCCTTAAAAATAATTTTTTTTCCCCCAATTTTGCAAATGGCATTACCTTTTTTTTTCCCATTTTAGTGCCCTTTTCATCTTGGCTCGGGGCAGTTTAAAAAAAATATTAAAAAACAACAAATTTTTTATTGCTGTTCTTTTTTTATTTTTTGAGTTTTGATATACTCATCATAAAAACAAAAAATTAATGAACTTCTGAGTGTAGAAATAAAGAAAGAAAACATATCCATTTAAAGGGCCCCCTGGGCCCTTTTTTTCAATTTTTACTCTCTCTCTCTCTCTTCTTTTCTCTCCCCACTCTCCTCTCTCTCTCTCTCTCGGGTCTCCCCTTCTTTTCCTCTCTCTCTCTCTCTCTCTCGGCCCTCCGTCCTTTTTCGTCTCTCGTTTCCCTTTTCCCTCCCTTTCCCTTTTTCTCTCTCTTTCCCCTCTCCTTCTCCCCCCTCCCCTCTCCTTTTCTCCTCTCCTCTCCCTTTCTCCTCTCTCTCCCTTCTCTCCTCTCCCTCCTTCTCCCCCTCTCCTCCTTCTCTCCTTCTCTCTCTCTCCCTTCTCCCCTCTCTCCTTCTCCTTCCTCTTCTCTCTCCATCTCTCTGCTCCCCTTTTTCTCTCTTTTTCCTTCTTTTCTCTTCTCTCCTTTTCTTTTTCCTCTCCCTCTCTCTCTCTCCCTCTCTCTCTCCTCTCTCTCTCTCTCTCTCTCTCCCTCTCTTTTCCTTTTCTCTCCCCCCCCTCCCTCTCCCTCTCCCCCCCCCTTTTTCTCTCCCCTCCTCATTTCCCCCATTTTTTTCTCGTTCCTTCTCTCTCTTCTCCTCTTCCTCTCTCTTGTCCCCCCTCTCTCTCTCTCTCCCTCTCCTTTTCTTTTCTCTAAAGGGGAACCCTGCCCCCCGTTTTTGGGGCCCCAAAATTTCCAATCATAAACATAGTATATTTTATATTTTTTTTAAAGAACAGGGAAATTTTTGGAATTAAAACCCAAGATCCTCCCCTAAGCCCCGTCTCTGCTGGGCCAAAACCACACAAAAGTACCAAAAACAAAAATGGGTTGTCTTTCCCCGGGATTCCCAAAGAGCTTTTAGCGTGTTCCCAAAGATCCCCCCAAAGTAAAAGAAAGTTGAAAAATAAACTTTTTTTTTTATATTTGAGTATCATAGTAAAATGGTATATTTTTTTTAATTTGGGCGTAAAAATGAAAAATAAACATTATTTATAAACTTTTAAAGGGTTTTTATTCCATACTGGTGTTTTACCTATTATTCCCTCTATTTTCCTTCCCCCGAACCACTTGAGTGGTCATAGCTATTACCCCCAAATGGGTTTCCTGGGGTTTCTGCCCTTTGGGGTTCGTGATTGAAAATTAAAAAGTAGCAAAAAGGAGTATAAAAGGTAAAATTTTTTTCCAGGGTCACCCAAAAGAATTTAGAAAAACTTGGGGCCCAATGAAAACCTGGGATTTTTTTTACATGCATTTTTAGCTCCTGAAGAACTAAAGTTTCTGGTAGTTTTTCTTTTTTTTAGATTTTTATTTCACCAAATTTTCCCACTATAGTTTTTGAGAACTTACTAAACTTAAGCTGTTCATTGATTTTATACATCTTCAAAACAAAGGGAAAACCGGGTTTGGGTTTTTTTATTTGGGAAAGATAATTAAAATTTTTTAAAGAAAAAACCCTTAAAAATTTTTGGGAAAAAATATAAGGGAAAACTTTTTTGGTTTAAAATTGGGGAAAAACAAGTGTACATAAGGTATTGGGTTTCCCGCTTTTGGGAATCACCTTGGGTTATGGCAATTTCAAGGGAAATATCTTTCGATAAACCGGGCATAATCATGATGTACTTGGAAATCACCTACTATATCATTTCCCCCGAAAATTTTTTTAAAAGGGGGAAAGTAATGATTTTAAAGAAAAATCTTGAGTAATTTTCCTTTATTTTTTTTATCATAACCTTGCCCTTTCCCTTTTTTTTTTTTTTTCATCCCCTATCTTTCCCTTTCCCTGCCTTTTTGTCATTTTTACAAAACACACAAAACCACACACCAAAACACCCCACACACACACACACACACACACAAACACACACCACAACACACCCACACACACACCCCACCACACACAATATTAAAATTTTAAATATTATATATATATAAAATAAAATATTTATTATATTTATATATATATATTATATATTTTTTTGTTTTGTTTGTGGGGTGTGTGTGTGGTGTGTGTGTGTGTGTAACAAAATAAATTTATATTTTTAACAGTATTTCTTGTTTGAAACCCCGTGGTCCCCCAGTAATTTCTTAATTGTAGTTTTTTATTTTTTGAGCTCTGGGGTGAGTACGTGGGGGAGGGTCCCCCCGTTCCTTTCCACGGAGAGGCCGGTTTTACCTTTTTGGGAATCATTCTCTCTATTTTAAAACGGGGGGCACTGCTTGGGCCCGGGGTTTGGGCCCCCCCCCTTGGGGGTGGTAACCCAAACCAGGGGAAGTTCCTTGCCCAAAGGGGGCAAAGTGCCTGCCCCTTTACTCGAACCCTCAACCCCAGATTGCCGTCGTGCCCTTCCCTTTAGGGCCGACCTGTAAAACCCCTTGGCCCCCCCCGGCCCTTTTATACATATGTTTATATATAAATATTTATTTATAAAGTTTTGGGGTGTTTAAATATGTGTTTGTATTATCAACATCTCATCAAAGGGGGAAATGCCCCTCTTTACAAGTCTCCATCAGGCCCCTCAAAACCCCTCCTTTTAAATTTCCCTTTTTAAAACCGGTCTCTTTTAGCCCCCCAGCCTGACCTCCTGGGTTTGTCCCACTGGCCTCCTCCACCCCGGATTGTCCCTTTCCCAAAAAGACAACCTGATGGGGGAGGGTCTCCACAGGGAAACGGGTAGGGTTTCCCCTAATAGGGCCCGGTGGCGATCCAGATTTTGAAAGTAACAGGTTTCCCCTGCCATTTCCATTGGGAAAAACCGTCAGTTGGACACTTTGGGCCTGCCCAACTGGGGAACCCCATGAACCCCAAAAAACTTTTGGTTAAAAAAAGGCCCCAAGACAAAACTCCAAGGCACTAGATCATCCCCGGGTTTTACTTTCCCTACGCAAAAACTGGCAGTTTTCAAGGCCTTTAAAAACACTTTCATCATCCTCCTGCCCTAGGTTAAACCAACATCCCCCAAAAGCTCTTTTTTTTGGGGGTTTTAAGGGGTCCTGTTGCCAGGCCAATTCTTTTATTTCTTCTTGGTCTTACAGTCCAGGGATATGGACACGCTACCAAGGGATGTACTCTCTTTTAACTTCAACGTCTTCGGGGTTGCAAACATGGATCGGCCCGAACGGGGTTTTCCCCCAAAAAGGCCCCCAAAGTCCTGAATTTTTGGTCTTTGGGCTGGGAAAAACTTTTTAGGCCTAAAGGGGTTCAAATCATTGGGTAAATGGGGATCAAGAGTCACCCCCCATGGGCTCCCGGGAACTCGATAAGATTGCAAACCCTCAAAGGGAAAGTCAAAGGGCCCGAGACCTTTTTAATTGGGCCCCCCTTGTTGTTTTCCCCACTGATTTGGGTATTTCTCTGCCCATTTTCCATTTCCCCACAGGTGTTTTAAAAATGTTGGGGCAAAAGGGCACCCCCTTGCCTCCCCCCTGAAAAATTAAAAGGGAAGAAGTTTGACAGACCCCCCACCACAAATTTACAGCAATTTTTAGTACCATATAAAGGCTTTTCTATTAGGGCAATAACTGCGCAAATCCCCTTTATCCCCCGGGTCTTCCATGGGAATTCCCAAAAGCACTGAAAACAAATGCTTTCTTGAGGTAATGCAGGTTTAGCAACCCCTGACCCAAAATCTTTGAGGCATTCCCCAATTACTTTTAAAACACTAATATTCAGTCTATTTTGGACTTGCCAGGAGTGAATCCCCAAATGCTCCGGCTCCCGTGCCGTCGTAGGGGGTCCCCGGATCCGTTTTCCAAAAAAAAAAAAAGTGGGCGAAAAACCCTTTTCCTGGTTTTTGCTGGAAAAAGTCCCAAAAATCCCCTTCCCCCCTTTCCCAAAGGGATGACCATGGTTTTTTTCATATTTTAGGGGGGGGAAAGGGGACCAAACCGTCAATGGCAGTCAAAACTGTCCCGCAAGCCCCAGCCAAGGTTTTCCCCCCCCAGCCCTTTTGAATTTTAAGGGATTTGGGTTTTCACCCTTGGCCTGCAGCTTTTTCCCACTCTTAGCTTGGAAAAACACCATCCTAACCTCCCCGGGTTAGGGGTAAGGGGGTTCCTTCCCGCTAAATGGGGTGGTCCCCCGGGGCCCCGGGAAAATGTGACTCACTTTCCTCCAAACTAACTGCTTTTAAGGGGGCGACCTTGGTTTTCAAACTGCTCAAAATTTCTCAGTTCCCACGTTCAAGGAAACCCCCCCAAAAGACTGAGATGATCCGTCCCCTTTCCCCTTATCAAATTCGTTCATCTGCGAAGAGGGCTTGGAGTTCAGCAGCTCTCAGGACTTGGTAGGCAGGGTTTAAAGGGCATTTACCCAAAATGCCTTCAAATTCCCCTTTGCCCAAGGGTTCCCAATGAAATGTTCCTTTTCCCATTTCAAACCGTGTCCGAGCCCTAAGCACCAGGAGCGACGCAAAACCTGATTGCCTTCATCCACCATACACACGCTTCAGGGGCTCCATTGTCTCCAGTGAGATGGATTTTTTGCCCTTCCTTTCCCCCTTGGGGATACACCAATGGCTCCTTGGCTGCTTTGGTGTTTCGCACTTTTAAAAACTCCCACAAAAGCAAATGGGGTTTATCAGGTTGTCAAATTCGGGGAATCGGTCCCAAAGACTCCATGGGAACTCACGGGGCCCCCCTCCTCCTCCCTTTTGGGGCCCCCGGGCTAAAATGAAAAACCCTTTTTTGTGGCCACGGAGGGGCGGGGTTTTTTAAGTGGAAACCCTAGGGTAGCCACAAACCCGCCATGGGGCATGCCCAAAAACCAGCACTCCCGTAAACTCCCGCTTTCTGGGGATCCTCCAAACCATGGTTTTAAAAAAGCATGTGGTTTTATCTCCTTTTGGGCCCCGCACCCATATCACCGTACCTTTTTCAGCAAAGCGGGTTGGAGCCTGTACCGGGGGCCAGGATCCCCCATTCTCTGGGACCTAGCAAAAATCCTGGAGAAGGATGCTGGGTTTTAAAAGGGTGCTGGGATCACTCCCGGGCTATGGGGGGCCCATAGATTATCATGCCACTCGGTCACAATGGATACCCACTGAAGTTGCCCAGGGAACCAAAGCAAAATTTTCCCCCAGGGGCAATTGTCTTTTCCCCCTTTAAACCCTTTTGGGTAGAAACACCTTTTCAAACGGTTTAAAAAACATCAGTAAGCATTAAAAAGCAAAAAAGACATGAAGGCCCAAAATTTCTTCAGTCTCAATTTCCAAAAATACGGGCCCCTCAACCGGTGTCACCTAAACTGCCGAGGGCTGAAGTCAGCTTCAAAGGGGATGGGTACATCCTGGAGGTGGTGACCCCCAAATGTACCTTACCAATATTTGTGTTTCCCCCCATAAATTTTATCTTGGGCCCCTACCAGGGGCTTCCCCCCTCCGGAGGGCGGGCCACCTCCCCTTCCAATTGCTCCAATTCCCTCGTAGCAGAAAGGGAAAACCCCCCATCCTGCGCAAGGACCAGATGTTTTCCAAAACGCCTACCCCGGAAACTTTTTCCTAAGGTAAAACCCCCCCCCAACCCCTCCTCTGCTGCTTCCCAAACCCAAAGCCGGTTGGGTTTTAAATAAAAGGGGTTGGCAGGGTGTTGGGGGCCCCCCCACCGCCTTTTGGGTTTCCCAAGGGCCCTTTTCCCCCCCAAAACTTCATGGTGGGGTTTTTCGCCCGCCAGGGCACCCGGGGGGGACAAGTAACTTTCCCCTCCTTTTTCCCCGACCTTTGCTCTCCCAACTGGACCCCCAGCCTGCCCTTCTTTTTTGGGTGGGGGGGCAAAACCCCTCCCCCCAGTATAAAACATTTATTTATGAAGTTGCCGGGGAAATTATCTGTATATTTTATGTGTGTGTGTATATATATTATGTATATATATTTTATAAAATTATTTTATAATTTTATATATAATAATATATTTATATATATATATTTTAATATATAAAATATATAAAATGGTATGTGGTGTTTATAATATATCTTTTGATATATTATATATATATATAAAAATATTATTTTAAATATATATATGTATGTATATTTTATATTTTATCTATTAAAAATGGAAAATTATATTTTTTTTTTTTTTTTTTTTTTTTTTTTTTTTTTTTTTTTCTTCTTCTTTTTCTTCTTCTTTTTTCTTCTTTCTTCTTCTTTCCTTCCCTTCTTCCTTCTTCTTCTTCTTCTTCTTCTTTTTTCTTCTTTCTTTTTCTGGGCTTTTACCCCTTCTTCTAGGGGTTTGTTAGATTAGGTTTTTGGCAGAAAATTTTTTATGGCCAAAAAGCCCTTTTCCACCCCAACCCTCCCTCTTTTCCCCCTCCTCCTCCTTTTCCCCCTCTCTCCCTCGTCTCTCTCCTCTCTCTCTCCCCTCATTTCCCCTCTCATAAAATATATATTTATATATTATTAATTATATATTTTATCCCTATATATATATATATATATATATATATAATTTTTAAAAATTTTAAAATATAATAATATATATTATTTATATAAATGTTTTGATATTTTTGATTGGTTATGTATTTTATTGTTTAAAATTTACTTTTTTTTTGTATATTTATATTTATATTTATCGGGATTTTTTATAATATATACTATTTTAATATTTTTTAATAAAATAAAACTATATTAATATAAAAATATTTTTATATTATAGGGAATTTTTATAAGGGGAAAATTTTATATAATGGGGACAGATTATGTACAGATATATTATAAATATATTTTATATATTTTATATTTTTAATATATATATTATATATATATATATTATTTTATATATATTCTATAATTTATTATCATTTTATATATATATTTATATATCTATATAACCTTTTAATTAAAAATATTTATATATATATTTTATATATATTTTTCTTTATTTTATTATAATATAATTATTATATATTCTATATAATTTATATTTTATTTTTAAAATTTATTATTTTTTTATTTTATTATTAAAATGTTATTTGTTCCCCGTTTTTATATATATTTTTTATATAAAATTTTTTATATAAAATATATATATATTTTTCTTTTTTATATATATAATAAAACTTTTAAATTTAAAATGTTGTATTTTTAATTTTAATTATTTTTTTTTTGGGCTATGTATTTTTTTTATACATAAAAGTATATTTTATTTCAAAAATTATATATATATTAAAAATTTTATATCTATTTTATATTATCTAAATATTTTATATATAATTATTATTAAAAATTAATAGATTTATATATTATATTAAACTTTATTTTAAATCAAAAAATATATATATATTTTTATATTTTATATATTTTTATATATATTTTTTATATATTTAATTTTTATATATATAAAATATTTCCCCTTAACTATAAAAAAAACTATCCCTTTTAATCTTTTTTTATCTATATTCCTATATAAAAATTTTTATTTAGATATTATCTATATAAAATATATTTATAAAATTAAAATTTTTTATTGTATTATATTTTAAAATAATATTTTTTTTTTTATGTAGAATTTTTTATTACATTTCGGATATAATACACCTTTTATCGGGGGGGTATATGTATATATTTTTATATATATATTATATACTTTTTTATGTATTTTATCTCATATTATAATTAAAATATACTATATTATTAAAAATATAGATTATATTAAAATATATAATATATATTTATATTATATATTATTTTTATATATATGGTATATTATATTATATATTATATATTATATATATTTATTATATGATTATATATAGATTATAATATAAAAATTTATTTGAATTTATAAATTTTATATTATTTTGTTTTTTTATTTTTCTTCCCATAATTAATTTTAAAATATATATAAAATTTTTATTATTCCCAATATATTTATTAAATTATATCCTAATGTATTTTTTTCTGGGGTTTTATTAAATTTTTTATAAATTTTATTTATATATATACTTACATCTATATTTTATTATAAAATTTTTAAAATTCTCTTTCTATTTTATTTTATATATTACTATATTTCTATATCCTTTTTTTTTTTTTTTTTTTTTTTTTTTTTTTTTTTTTTTTTTTTTTTTTTAGTATATTTTTTAATTTTTATCTACCATTAATTTTTATTATATATCTTTATATCTATTTTAAAATCTTCTTTTTCTCTATTTATTATCTAAAACTCTATATATATAAATTCCCATATTTTATTTCTCTCTTTTTTAAACTCTATCTTTTATTTTATAATATATTATTTATATATTTAATATACCCCTTTTCTTCAATCTTATATCTTCCTCTATTTTATTCTATAACTTTAAAAATTTTTATATATCTTATATTTTTTCCTCTATATATCTAATATTTTTTTATATTTATCTTCCCTTTTAATATATATAATTAAAATTATAATTTTTATATTCCCACCCCCTTTTATATGTTGTGTCTTTTTATATAGATTATTTCATATAATATATAAAAATATCTCTATTTAATTTATTATACCTTATATTATATATGGTTTTTTGTAATTTTAAAATAAATTTTTTGAAAAACGGTATATAATTTAAAAACGATTATATGTTAAAATAATTACTTTAAATTTCATGGAATATATATAGTATATTGTTATATGTTTAATATATTTATTATATTTTACATATAGACGTTTTATATTTGTACAATAGAGGTTTTATATATTTCCCTATGACCGGTATATATATGTACATTAAATGTTATATATATTACATATAGACGGGTTAAAATAATGTAAATATAATTTTAATATATGGGAAAAATTTAAAGTATATTTTATGTACTATTAACTGATATATTTTAATATAAATTTTAAAATATATTAATAAAATTTATATATTTTTAATAAAAGAACATTTATATATATTTCCCCCTATACTTTCTATATATATTTAAATATAATTTTTCTATATTTACATATTCACGTTTTATATATATGTCCCTATACACTGTTTTATTATTATTTTATATAATATAATATTTTATATATAATTTTATATATATTTTATATTTTATAAAATATATTTTTTTTTTGTCATATAAAAAATATATATATATAAAGATATTATATATTATATTATTTTATAATATATAAAAAATATTTTATAAAAATTTTTATTTAAAATGTACATTACACCTATATAATTTATATTAATATAACACATATATATTATTTTTTTATAATATATATATATCTATATATTATTTATATATAAAATATATAAATAATATAAAATAATTTGGGGGTTTTTTTTTTTGGGACATATACACACACCCCCACACATAAATATAGTATTATATTATATTTTCATATATTAAAATAATATATTTATATATAATATATATATATATATATATATATTTTTTATTTATGTCATATACCCCCAATTTTATTATAATATAAATTTTATATTAATATATATATTAAAATTTTTATATAATATAATATATATATATTAAAATATTTATATTAATTAAAACCCAATATAGTGCTTATATTATAAAATATAAAATTAATATTTTAAAAAATATATAAAATATAATATAATATAATATTTTTATAAAATATATTTTTGTAGTGTTTTAAAAATATATTTATATTAAAATAATTTTTTTATTATAAAATAAAATATATTAATATACAGTTTTATATATAATTTTTATAAAATAAAATATTAAGGGGGTATAATTTTTTTTTTTAATTAACCTAATTATACTATTAATTTCATATATTAAAATATATTTCATTACACGTATTTAATATATATATATTATATAATATAATTTTATTTTAAATTTTTTATATATATTATTTTTTTTTGTATTATATATAAAATTTTATATATATTTGTATTTTTGTACATATACCCTTTTTTATATGTACATATACACTTTTTTTATATATATTTTATTATCTATATATTTTTTATTTTTTATATATACTATTATTTTTATTTTATAATATATATTTTTATATATTGTGTTTTGTGTGGGGTTTGTTGGGGGTTTTTTATGTAATTTAACTATATTATATATATATTCTTAAGTATATTTTTATAATATAATTTTTAGATTTTTTTATATAAATTTTATATTTTATTTTATATATATATATTTATATACGTTTTTTTTTTTTTTATATATATATATATAAAAATTTTTATATATATATAGTAATTAACCCTTTTAATTTATTACATATCAATACTTTTATATATATGATATAAAATATAATTTATTAATTTTATGTGTTATTGTATATAATTTTAAAATTTTATATATGAACCCCCAAAAAAAATTTAATTTATTTTGGTTTTTTTTTGGTGTGTTGTTGGTTGGGGTTTTATTAAAAGTAGAAAATTTTAAATTTTTATTATAAATATATTGCATTTTCCCCTTCCCCCAAAGGGAAGGCCCTTCCCCCCCCAAAATTTTTTACTCATTTTAAAAGTAATTTTTGTTTTTTGTTTTTGGGGGTTTTTTGTATATTTTTTAAAAAAAAATTATTTTTATTTATTATTTTTTAAAAAATTTCAAAACATTTCCCCAAATTTTTATATTTTAAATTTTTTTTTTATAAATACCGGTTTTGGGGAAGCTGGTGATGAAAAATTAAATTTTGGGGGAAACCTAAAGGTTCCTTCCCTTTATTAAGGGGGAAAGTCAAAAATTTACCCAAATTTATGGCCCCCTTTTTTTTTGAAAACCCGCCAATAAAATTAGGAATTTTTAACCCCGGTTCCCCTTTAAATTTTAAAAAATTTCATTTTTAGCGTTGTTTTAAAACCCCAAAAAAAATGGTTAAAAACCTTTTCCCCCAAAATGTTTTCCCGGGGAATTTGTTAAAAAAAAAAAGTTTAAAAATTTTTAAATTTTTCATTGTTTTTTGTATATTTATTTAAAATTTTGGTTAAATTTTTATTTTTTATTTTTTTAAAAATTTAAAAATTTTGCAATTTTTTAAAAAATTTTTTTTAATGAAATATGTCTTTTTTTTAAAAAAAACCTGGTGGGTGAAAAAGTAAAATTAAAAAGATATTATTTATATTTAAAAGTACATAAATTTTTTCAGTTTTTTAATTAATCCAATAACCAAAGGTAAAATTTTTTTATTTTTTTTAAAATTATTTTATTTTTTTAAATTTTTTTAAAAATTTAAATTTATTTATTTATTTCTCTTAATCCAAATTTAAAATTTAAATTTTTTAACAATTTTTTTTTTAAACCTTTTTTTTTTTGGGGGGGGGAACCCAAAATTTTTTTAAAAAATAAAAAAAATTGAAATTTTTATAAAATTTGGTGGCTAAAACCCTTTATTTCCAGTAGTTTAGGGCCCCTTTTTTAAAATCCCGGGCCCCTTAAAAGGGTTTTTTTTTTAAAACCGGGGAAATTAGGTTTTTAAACAAAAAGGCCCCCCCTTTGAAAAAATTTTATTTAAGTGTTAAATAAAATTATTTGTTTTAAAACAAGCGTTTTTGTGGAAACAAAAAAAATAATAATATATATTAAAATATATATTATTTTAAAAATTTTTAAATTTAGTTTTAAAGGTAATTAAAAATATTAATATTTTTTTTTTTATTTAAATTTTTTTATTTTTTAAAAAAAATTTTTTAAAAAATTTTTTTTTTAAATGGAAAATTTCTTTTTTTTTTTATATTTTATTTATTTTTTTATTTGCCCCTAATTTAAATTTTTTAAAGGGAATCCTTTTTTTTTTGGGGGGGCAAAAAATTTAAAAGAACAAAAAAGCCCCCCCAATTTTTTTTGTTTTTGGAAATTTTTTGCTTTTTGAAATTTAAAAATTTCCCTTTAAATTTGGGGGGGGGTTTTTCCAAAGGAAAACGTTTCCCGCAAACCCGGAAAGAGGAAAGGGGTTTGCGGAAAAAAACCCGGTTTACCTCCAAAAAAGTTTTCCTTGACAAAAATTTTAAAATTTTCGATTTTTATTTAAAAAGCTTTTTCAAAAAAAAAATAATTAAACCTTGGTTTTCATCATTTTTCCCCTTTGGTTTTTTTGGGAAAAAAACAAAAATAAAAAAGGGTTTTTAAATGATGAATTTTAGTAAATTTTTTTTTCTTATTTCCCAAAGGTTTGCCCTTTTTTAACACTTCCCCCATTTTTATGGTTAAAATTTTAACAATATTTACCCGTTTTAAAAAAAAGCCCTAAATTTAAAAAAATTTGGGCCCCCCAAAAGTGGCCCTTAAAGTAAAAACCTTCTCTTTTATTTTCTTATGAAAATTAAAAGGGCCCAGAATACCTTTGGAAATGGGAACTCTGAAGGGGTGCCCCCTTTTTAAAAACCTATCAAACCGAACCCCCCGGGGTTTTTAAAAAAAACAAGATTTTTTTTTTTCCCCTTTCAATTTTTAAATTTTTTCCTTTTTTTTCTTTCCAAAAGTTTTTTAAAACCTTTTAAAAGCCCTTTTTTCCAAATTTCCCTTTTTTGTCATTTTAAATTTTTTATTTTAATTTTGGTAAAAAAGGCTGTTTTCCTGGGTGCCTTTTGGTAAAGAGGGGGATTTTATTTAATAAAACCTTTTTCCACAGGGTAAAAAAATCAAATGAAAAAATTAAAATTTTAAAATAAAAAACATTTAAAAACCCCCTTTTGAAAATTGAAAATTTTTTTTGAAGGGGGAAAAGAAATTTTTTATTTTTTTACCCACATTAAAATTTGGGGAAAATTTAAACCCCCAAACGATTTTTTTAAATAAGGAAAATTTTTAAAATTTTGTAAATTTAAAAACCCTTTTTAAAAGGTTCCCTTTTTTTTTCAAAATTTTCCCAAAATTTTTTATGGTTGGGTTTGGGGATTTTTTAAAATTTGATTAACCCAAAGAAATTGTAGGAAAGTCTTTGGGGGCAACGAAAAGAAGCCAAACAGAATTTCAAAAAATTTCGGGTCCTCCCGGGTACGTTTAAAATTTTAAAAAATTTTTTAATGAAATATTTCTCTTCTTTTTTTTTCTTTTTTTATAAAAACCCTTTCCCCGTATAAATTGAAAAAGAAAGGGACTTAAAAGTTAACGTTCCCCTTTTTTTTTAAAAAACTTTCAATTAAAAGTTTTAAAAAATAATAAACCAAAATTGAGGGTTTTTGGTGTTTCCTTTTTAAAAAATTTAAATGTTTCCAAAATTAAAAGATTTTTTTAATCCTAAAAATTTTTAATGAAAAATTAAAACAAAAAAAATTTAAAAATGGGTTTTAAAGTTACATTTTTTTTAAATTTTTCCCTTTGGTTTTATTTTATATTGTAAAAAATTAATTTTTTTGGAATTTGGCTGGAAAGGGAAAATGAAAAAATTTGGGGTTAGGGGATTGAATGCCCTAATTGGAATTAAAAATTAGGCTTTTTTTAAGGTGCAAGGGTGGGAAAATTTGATGTTTAAAAAGAATTTCAAAAAACAATTTAATTTTTTTTTAATTTTTTTTAAACCCCCCAAAAAATTTAATTTTTGGTTTTGTTTTCCCCAACCCCTTATAAACTTTTCCTAACTTGCAGGGGCCCTTTTTCCGGGAAAAAGGTTTGAAATTTTTAAAAATTTGTTTTCCCCTTTTTTTTTCCCTTTTAAAAGGTATAATAAACATTTTTCCCTTCAATTTCCCCCTATGATTAAAATTTGTTTTAAAAAGTTTCAGGGAAAAAGATTTTTTATTTTTTTAAATTTTTTAACTTTAAATTTTTAAAACCCCCAAACCGGCTGGAAAAAGCTTCCCAAATAGAAGATATTTCAAAGAATAAGCTTACCCCCCCAAAGCTTTTGAAGGCTAATTCCCAAATTTTTTCAAATTCCTTTTTATTCCCGTAAATTGGTTCAGGTAACCCTTTTAAAGTTTCCTTTCCCCTTTTTTTGGCCAAATTTTTTTAGTGGATTTTGGCCCCGGAATTTTTTAAAAAAGGGGAACCCAATTCCAAATTTTTTTTTTTTGAAAATAATTCCAAAAAATTATTTTTAAGCCCCAAAAAAAGTTAGCTTTCCTTTTGTTTGGGACAAATGGGTTTAGAATTCCCCTTTAAAAAAAAAAAAAAAAAAAAAAAAAAAAAAAAAAAAAAAAAAAAAAAAAAAAAAAAAAAAAAAAAAAAAAAAAAAAAAAAAAAAAAAAAAAAAAAAAAATTTTTTTTTTTTTTTTTTTTTTTTTTTTTTTTTTTTTTTTTTTTTTTTTTTTTTTTTTTTTTTTTTTTTTTTTTTTTTTTTTTTTTTTTTTTTTTTTTTTTTTTTTTTTTTTTTTTTTTTTTTTTTTTTTTTAAGTTTTAGCTAGGAAAATATCCCCCCAATTCTTTTATTTCTTTTTTTTCCCTTGCCCCCCCAAAGGGGGAACCAGATTTTTAATTTTGTTTTTTAACCCAATTTTTTTTAACAACCCCCCCTCACAAAAAAAATTAAAATGTGATTTTTGTACTCCTTTGTAGGAATGAACAAAAAAATCTTTAAAAAAAAGAACTTTTGAGAATGTTGAAATGTTGTTGGTAGTTTCCTTTTACAGCTTTGTTATCTATAAGTACTTATTAACCTGTTGGATTTGGCTGGCACACAGCTTGCACATGTACTAAGTTTGGGCATTAGGCTTATTGAGTGATGACTCTCATTGGCAGGGCATCATCTCAGCTTTTTCTTGAGGGTGGCAAGGGTGGATAGGTGAATGATGCAAACAGAAATTTAGAAAAATGAGCAATTCTAGGGGCATTTTTATGCTAGAATTGAACCCCCCGAACACACACACACACAATTGACATCCCTGCTCCCAGGTGAGTGGCTTGTAGGCCTATCCCACACAAGCCACTGGTGGGATATCAGACTCTTTGCCTCAACTCTGCAGGGTTGTTCTCTTTTTCTGCAAAGGTATTTTTTGCAGTTTAGCTATTTTCCAAAATCTCTGTTTGCCATTTTTATGCTATATCAAAATGATGATAGACTATTTTCCATGAGCAGACTTCATATTACCTCTCTAGGTAGTCTACAGTTCTGTGTAATATAGTAAAAATGGGTAACATTATGTTATCGTGTCATTTATTTTTTATATTTTTATATCATTCCATTTCCTGTAACAAACCCAAATCCTCAGAGTATGGAAATAGTATCCTCCCAAGTATACATTGTACCTGCATTTACTAATAGAAATAATGCATTAACCCCCCCCTAAATGCTCACTCAGTCTAACCTTCCTACAAGAGGTTTGTGCATTCACGATGAGTTATTCCTGTCACCCATGGCTTCAGCTGAACTTTTCATGACGGCACATTCCTGTCACCTTGATCCTTGGCCAAGTTTTTTCTATGATGGCATATTCCCTCGGCCCTCGGCCAATTTTTCATGACGTGACAGTCACATCACCAGGATCCAATGGGTTAACAAATGAAATAACTTCATGCAAAGTTATTTAGAATTGCCAAAGAGTATATGTATCTTACTTATGTTGGCACACATCACGTTGTAGGAATCATATGAATATATAGTAAGCTAGATATATCTCATTCATTATCTGTTCCTGCTCCAGTACAGATGAATATTTGTTTTAACATTCACACACTCACAGGTGTTATCACTAAGTAAAGTTTATTACTCATTTATAATGTTATATAGTTTTAGGCTGAACAATTAACCTATATGAATTATTTCATCAAAGCAAAGTATTTAATGATTTAATATTACTGTCACTGAATTGTCCTTCTGCATTAGTGTTAGAACCTATATTAATGGTTTTAATATATATATATTATATATATATATATATATATATATATATAATATATATATATATATATATATATATATAATATATATAAACATAATATACAAAGAGGATAGTTTAAACCAAAGCCGACAGGCACGGCATGTGTTTACTTTAATTATTTGTTTTTACACATAGATGGCTCCACTAGTACTTATTCACCAATGAGCCAATTACAAGTACTCCCTGCCTCACTTGTTTACTCTTTTCCTTGATTTTCACAAAGTTTTTCATGTTATTTTATTTTGCTGTTACTGATGTCATAACATTATGATAATTATAATGTCTATAATAAAAATATTGATTCTTTCTTTCTTTGTTGGATTTCTTGGCTATCAACCAGTGGCATGTGGCCAAGGTTATTAAGCCAATGGATCCTATTTATTCTATCAATCTATATAAGGTCATAAAGTTGTCTCCCTTAGAAAAGTGATTAAGTTACTTATTATTTTTTCATCATTTGACAATAAATTAGATGTTTGAAATCTATGTTTTTTTATTCTTAAGTAATTTTTTAGTTGTTGTCTATTGTGAAGATATGGTCTAGGTAAGGGTGGTTGTGCACTGCGGCATTGTGGAGGAAATTTTTTTTTTCAATATGGGGAGTGAGGTGGTTATTTTAGTGGCATGACCCTGAACAGCCAAACCCACCCCTGACCCTT
>NW_023657413.1:5000-27961 GCF_015228065.2 Penaeus monodon | reverse complement strand
TGTAATAACGATACTAATTAATATAATGATATAAATAATTATTATAAAATCGTTATTATTGTTATTATTATTGTTATTACTATTATTATTGTTGTGGTTATTAGTATTATTGCAAAAATATATACTATAACTCCAATGGTTGCAATAATAATGATAACAATTGCAATAATGATAATAATTGCAATAATGATAATAATGATGATGATAATGATGATAATGATGATAATGATGATGATAACGATAATAATGATGATGATAATAACAGGAATTGTCTCCATATATAATATAAAAAAGGTAAAAGAAAAACATTCCCAAAAGTCGAAAAAGCGGCAAAATCTAGCGAAATATAGCCTTTTGAGTGTATACTCCAAAATGACGTTTTTTCGATTTCTTTGGTGATTTCGGCAATTATTAAGGTAATAATGATAATAATTATCAGAATTGTATTAATCATAACAATAATGATGATAAAAGTGAGAATAAAGAGAATTTTGATAACATTTGAATATTATTATTATTATTATTATTATTATTATTGTTATTAGTATTATTATTGTTATTATTATCATTATTATTATTTGTACTGGTAGTATAATTGCAAAAATAATTATTATAACAGTAATAATTACAGTAATAACGATACTAATTAAGATAATGATATAAATAATTATTATAAAATCGTTATTATTGTTATTATTATTGTTATTACTATTATTATTGTTGTGGTTATTAGTATTATTGCAAAAATATATACTATAACTCCAATGATTGCAATAATAATGATAACAATTGCAATAATGATGACAATAATTGCAATAATGATGATAATAATGATGATAATGATGATAATGATGATGATAACGATAATAATGATGATAATCATGATAATGATGATGATAATAACAGGAATTGTCTCCATATATAATATAAAAAAGGTAAAAGAAAAACATTCCCAAAAGTCGAAAAAGCGGCAAAATCTAGCGAAATATAGCCTTTTGAGAGTATACTCCAAAATGACGTTTTTTCGATTTCTTTGGTGATTTCGGCAATTATTAGGGTAATAATGATAATAATTACCAGAATTGTATTAATCATAACAATAATGATGATAAAAGTGAGAATAAAGAGAATTTTGATAACATTTGAATATTATTATTATTATTATTATTATTATTATTATTATTATTATTATTATTATTATTATTATTACTATTATCTTAATTATTAGTATTATTGCCAAAAAATATATTATAACTGTAATAATAACAATAATAATAATAAGTATAATAATAATAATAATAATGCTAGTGGTTATAATATTGTTATTATTATTATTATTGTTATTATTATCATTATTATTATTTGTACTGGTAGTATAATTGCAAAAATAATTATTATAACAGTAATAATTACAGTAATAACGATACTAATTAAGATAATGATATAAATAATTATTATAAAATCGTTATTATTGTTATTATTATTGTTATTACTATTATTATTGTTGTGGTTATTAGTATTATTGCAAAAAATATACTATAACTCCAATGATTGCATAATGATGATAATAATTGCAATAATGATGATAATGATGATGATAATGATAATAATGATGATAATGATGATGATAACGATAATAATGATGATAATCATGATAATGATAATAACAGGAATTCTCCATATATAATACAAAAAAGGTAAAAGAAAAACATTCCCAAAAGTCGAAAAAGCGGCAAAATCTACGAAATATAGCCTTTTGAGAGTATACTCCAAATGACGTTTTTTCGATTTCTTTGGTGATTTCGGCAATTATTAGGGTAATAATGATAATAATTACCAGAATTGTATTAATCATAACAATAATGATGATAAAAGTGAGAATAAAGAGAATTTTGATAACATTTGAATATTATTATTATTATTATTATATTATTATTATTATTATTATTATTATATTATTATTATTATTACTATTATCTTAATTATTAGTATTATTGCCAAAAAATATATTATAACAGTAATAATTACAGTAATAACGATACTAATTAAGATAATGATATAAATAATTATTATAAAATCGTTATTATTGTTATTATTATTGTTATTACTATTATTATTGTTGTGGTTATTAGTATTATTGCACAAATATATACTATAACTCCAATAATTGCAATAATAATGATAACAATTGCAATAATGATGATAATAATTGCAATAATGATGATAATGATGATGATAATGATGATAATGATGATGATAACGATAATAATGATGATAATCATGATAATGATGATGATAATAACAGGAATTGTCTCCATATATAATATAAAAAAGGTAAAAGAAAAACATTCCCAAAAGTCGAAAAAGCGGCAAAATCTAGCGAAATATAGCCTTTTGAGTGTATACTCCAAAATGACGTTTTTTCGATTTCTTTGGTGATTTCGGCAATTATTAGGGTAATAATGATAATTATTACCAGAATTGTATTAATCATAACAATAATGATGATAAAAGTGAGAAAAAAGAGAATTTTGATAACATTTGAATATTATTATTATTATTATTATTATTATTATTATTATTATTATTATTATTTATTATTATTATTATTACTATTATCTTAATTATTAGTATTATTGCCAAAAAAATATATTATAACTGTAATAATAACAATAATAATAATAATAATAATAATAATAATAATAATAATGCTAGTGGTTATAATATTGTTATTAGTATTATTATTGTTATTATTATCATTATTATTATTTGTACTGGTAGTTTAATTGCAAAAATGATTATTATTACAGTAATGATTGCAATAATAATGATAACAATTGCAATAATGATGATAATAATTGCAATAATAATATGATGAGATAATGATGAAATGATAGAACGATAATAATGATGATAATCATGATAATGATGATGATAATAACAGGAATTGTATCCATATATAATATAAAAAAGGTAAAAGAAAAACATTCCCAGAAGTCGAAAAAGCGGCAAAATCTAACGAAATATAGCCTTTTGAGAGTATACTCTAAAATGACGTTTTTTTCGATTTCTTTGGTGATTTCGGCAATTATTAGGGTAATAATGATAATAATTACCAGAATTATATTAATCATAACAATAATGATGATAAAAGTTAGAATAAAGAGAATTTTGATAACATTTGAATTTATTATTATTATTATTATTATTATTATTATTATTATTATTATTATTATTATTATTATTATATTATCTTAATTATTAGTATTATTGCCAAAAAATATATTATAACTGTAATAATAACAATAATAATAATAAGTATAATAATAATAATAATAATGCTAGTGGTTATAATATTGTTATTAGTATTATTATTGTTATTATTATCATTATTATTATTTCTACTGGTAGTATAATTGCAAAAATAATTATTATAACAGTAATAATTACAGTAATAACGATACTAATTAAGATAATGATATAAATAATTATTATAAAATAGTTATTATTGTTATTATTATTGTTATTACTATTATTATTGTTGTGGTTATTAGTATTATTGCAAAAATATATACTATAACTCCATTGATTGCAATAATAATGATAACAATTGCAATAATGATGATAATAATTGCAATAATGATGATAATGATGATGATAATGATGATGATAACGATAATAATGATGATAATCATGATAATGATGATGATAATAACAGGAATTGTCTTCATATATAATATAAAAAAGGTAAAAGAAAAACATTCCCAAAAGTCGAAAAAGCGGCAAAATCTAGCGAAATATAGCCTTTTGAGAGTATACTCCAAAATGACGTTTTTCGATTTCTTTGGTGATTTCGGCAATTATTAGGGTAATAATGATAATAATTACCAGAATTGTATTAATCATAACAATAATGATGATAAAAGTGAGAATAAAGAGAATTTTGATAACATTTGAATATTATATTATTATTATTATTATTATTATTATTATTAATATTTTATTACTATTATCTTAATTATTAGTATTATTGCCAAAAAAATATATTATAACTGTAATAATAACAATAATAATAATAAGTATAATAATAATAATAATAATGCTAGTGGTTATAATATTGTTATTAGTATTATTATTGTTATTTTTATCATTATTATTATTTGTACTGGTAGTATAATTGCAAAAATAATTATTATAGCAGTAATAATTACAGTAATAACGATACTAATTAAGATAATGATATAAATAATTATTATAAAATCGTTATTATTGTTATTATTATTGTTATTACTATTATTATTGTTGTGGTTATTAGTATTATTGCAAAAATATATACTATAACTCCCATGATTGCAATAATAATGATAACAATTGCAATAATGATGATAATAATTGCAATAATTATGATAATGATGATAATGATGATGATAACGATAATAATGATGATAATCATGATAATGATGAGATAATAACAGGAATTGTCTCATATATAATATAAAAAGGTAAAAGAAAAACATTCCCAAAAGTCGAAAAAGCGGCAAAATCTAGCGAAATATAGCCTTTTGAGAGTATACTCCAAAATGACGTTTTTTCGATTTCTTTGGTGATTTCGGCAATTATTAGGGTAATAATGATAATAATTACCAGAATTGTATTAATCATAACAATAATGATGATAAAAGTGAGAATAAAGAGAATTTTGATAACATTTGAATATTATTATTAATTATTATTATTATTATTATTATTATTATTTTATTATTATTATTTATTATTTACTATTATCTTAATTATTAGTATTATTGCCAAAAAATATATTATAACTGTAATAATAACAATAATAATAGTAAGTATAATAATAATAATAATGCTAGTGGTTATAATATTGTTATTAGTATTATTATTGTTTTTATTTATCATTATTATTATTTGTACTGGTAGTATAATTGCAAAAATAATTATTATTACAGTAATAATTACAGTAATAACGATACTAATTAAGATAATGATATAAATAATTATTATAAAATCGTTATTATGTTATTATTATGTTATTACTATTATTATGTTGTGGTTATTAGTATCATTGAAAAAATATATACTTAACTCCAATGATTGCAATAATAATGATAACAATTGCAATAATGATGATAATAAATTGCAATAATGATGATAATATGATGATAATGAGATAATGATAATTGATGATGATAACGATAATAATGATGATAATCATGATAATCATGATGATAATAACAGGAATTGTCTCCATATATAATATGAAAAAGGTAAAAGAAAAACATTCCCAAAAGTCGAAAAAGCGGAAAATCTAGCGAAATATAGCCTTTTGAGAGTATACTCCAAAATGACGTTTTTTTCGATTTCTTTGTTGATTTCGGAAATTATTAGGGTAATAATGATAATAATTACCAGAATTGTATTAATCATAACAATAATGATGATAAAAGTGAGAAAAAAGTTTTAATGATGATAAAAGTGAGAATAAAGAGAATTTTGATAACATTTGAATATTATTTTTATATTATTATTATTATTATTATATTATTATTATTATATATTAATTATTATTATATACTAATCTTAATTATTAGTATTATTGCCAAAAAAAATATATATAACTGTAATAATAACAATAATAATAAATAAGTATAATAATAATAATAATAATGCTAGTGGTTATAATATCGTTATAGTATTATTATTGTTATTATTATCATTATTATTTTTTTGTACTGGTAGTATAATTGCAAAAATAATTATTATAACAGTAATAATTACAGTAATAACGATACTAATTAAGATAATGATATAAATAATTATTATAAAATCATTATTATTGTTATTATTATTGTTATTACTATTATTATTGTTGTGGTTATTAGTATTATTGCAAAAATATATACTATAACTCCAATGATTGCAATAATAATGATAACAATTGCAATAATGATGAAAAATAATTGCAATAATGATGATAATGATGATGATAATGATGATAATGATGATGAAAAACGATAATAATGATGATAATCATGATAATGATGATGATAATAACAGGAATTGTCTCCATATATAATATAAAAAAGGTAAAAGAAAAACATTCCCAAAAGTCGAAAAAGCGGCAAAATCTAGCGAAATATAGCCTTTTGAGAGTATACTCCAAAATGACGTTTTTTTCGATTTCTTTGGTGATTTCGGCAATTATTAGGGTAATAATGATAATAATTCCCAGAATTGTATTAATCATAACAATAATGATGATAAAAGTGAGAATAAAGAGAATTTTGATAACATTTCAATATTATTATTATTATTATTATTATTATTATTTATTATTATATTATTATTATTATTATTATTACTATTATCTTAATTATTAGTTTTATATTCCAAAAAATATATTATAACTGTAATAATAACAATAATAATAATATGTATAATAATAATAATAATAATGCTAGTGGTTAAAATATTGTTATTAGTATTATTATTGTTATTATTATCATTATTATTATTTGTACTGGTAGTATAATTGCACAAATAATTATTATAACAGTAATAATTACAGTAATAACGATACTAATTAAGATAATGATATAATAATTATTATAAAATCGTTATTATTGTTATTATTATTGTTATTACTATATTATTGTTGTGGTTATTAGTATTATTGCAAAAATATATACTATAACTCCAATGATTGCAATAATAATGATAACAATTGCAATAATGATGATAATAATTGCAATAATGATGATAATGATGATAATGATGATGATAACGATAATAATGATGATAATCATGATAATGATGATGATAATAACAGGAATTGTCTCCATATATAATATAAAAAAGGTAAAAGAAAAACATTCCCAAAGTCGAAAAAGCGGCAAAATCTAGCGAAATATAGCCTTTTGAGAGTATACTCCAAAATGACGTTTTTTCGATTTCTTTGGTGATTTCGGCAATTATTAGGGTAATAATGATAATAATTACCAGAATTGTATTAATCATAACAATAATGATGATAAAAGTGAGAATAAAGAGAATTTTGATAACATTTGAATATTATTATTATTATTATTATTATTATTATTATTATTATTATTATTATTATTATTATACTTATTTATTATAGTATTATTGCCAAAAATATATTATAACTGTAATAATAACAATAATAATAATAAGTATAATAATAATAATAATAATGCTAGTGGTTATAATATTGTTATTAGTATTATTATTGTTATTATTATCATTATTATTATTTGTACTGGTAGTATTATTGCAAAAATATATACTATAACTCCAATGATTGCAATAATAATGATAACAATTGCAATAATGATGATAATAATTGCAATAATGATGATAATGATGATGATAATGATGATAATGATGATAACGATAATAATGATGATAATCATGATAATGATGATGATAATAACAGGAATTGTCTCCATATATAATATAAAAAAGGTAAAAGAAAAACATTCCCAAAAGTCGAAAAAGCGGCAAAATCTAGCGAAATACAGCCTTTTGAGAGTATACTCCAAAATGACATTTTTCGATTTCTTTGGTGATATCGGCAATTATTAGGGTAATAATGATAATAATTACCAGACTTGTATTAATCATAACAATAATGATGATAAAAGTGAGAATAAAGAGAATTTTGATAACATTTGAATATTATTATTATTATTATTATTATTATTATTATTATTATTATTATTATTATTATTATTATTACAATTATCTTTATTATTAGTATTATTGCCAAAAATATATTATAACTGTAATAATAATAATAATAATAATAAGTATAATAATAATAATAATAATGCTAGTGGTTATAATATTGTTATTAGTATTATTATTGTTAATATTATCATTATTATTATTTGTACTGGTAGTATAATTGCAGAAATGATTATTATAACAGTAATAATTACAGTAATAACGATACTAATTAAGATAATGATATAAATAATCATTATAAAATCGTTATTATTGTTATTATTATTGTTATTACTATTATTATTGTTGTGGTTATTAGTATTATTGCAAAAATATATACTATAACTCCAATGATTGCAATAATAATGATAACAATTGCAATAATGATGATAATAATTGCAATAATGATGATAATGATGATGATAATGATGATAATGATGATGATAACGATAATAATGATGATTATCATGATAATGTAAGGATGGTTGTTGGTCCGTAACGAGGAGCCCGACTTTAACCCCAGCCTCATGAAGCGAGCTGAAGCCTCTCGTGAAGCGAGAACGGCTTAGGGACGCAAATAAGGGTCCCGTTCACTCCCCTGAATAACTTGATACAGATCCTGGGCCTGTAAAATGGTAGCGGGCAGTGACCCAGGATCCTACGCAGGCTTGACATGTACCCTGAGCGGAGAAATATGATACGAAGTCCTTGTGGCTCAGCCTATCATTTAAAACATGACAAATAAAAGAACTTAAAAGATACTGAAATGATAAAACTGCTTAAGGCATAAAATGTAAAACAAGAACACATACTAAAATTACGTTAATTTACTAAAATACAGGATAAGAAAAATAAAGTTACGGTAACTTACTTAAAAAAGATAAAATATTAACTATTAGACTTAAAAGGGGACTGAAGGTTTAAAAGAAACGAAGTGGGAAGAGCCGAATCCTGAAGGGCTTCGGCGTAAAATACATCTAAAGCACTTAAAACAATAAAAACATAATAAAACAAAACATAAAAGACAACGTCCAGCAAATGACCTAGGCAAGTAACGGGAAGTCTGCTCAGTACAACCTTTGTTCTGCTGACGTCTCAGGCTGAAGTAAATCCAGAGGGGGTGACACAAACACAGTTTCAGATAGATCTCCCCTTTTATTGTTCCACGGTTCCGTATTTATACACGGACGTCACGTGACATTGATGACGTCACTGCCTTCATTTTCACAAAATTCAATAATAAACATAATTAAAATATGAAAATACATGGTATGTACAAAATTAAACGAGAATGATAAAAAAAAGTTAAAAGGCTAAGACAAATAATTAAAACCATTGAAAAATAAAGCTTATTAAAAAGTACTGACGTCATTGACATCGCTAAAAAGCTAAAAAGACGATGTCAGTAACGTAAAACATGAATAAAAACATTTATATGGTAAAATCATAAAAATCAAAATACAAATACATACAATGAAAAGACAAGTTTACAATATAAAAAGGACAAACCCCGTCATGCTCGTTTATAAATCGAAAAAAAGCTAAAATAAGAATACGAAAAATAAATCTTAATTTAAAAAAGAACAATAAAAATGACGATCAAAGTGATTAAAAACACTAAATAAAATAGTACGGAGGCAACCTTTAAGAACTAAAACAATAAAAGACATCAATCATTACTTAAGAGAACGAAATAAAACACAGAAAACCTGATACACTCGACTTAGAAAATGAGGTAAAATAAAGGGAAACTTAACTAAAAGTGAGCAGGGGTAAAACGCTAATGAAAATAAAAAGGAGATCTGGACACCCCATCTGGATTCTGCTGTGTCTCTCTGAGGCGAGGTTTGAAGAACCTCCACAATCCTCCCATAACCATGGGTCGAAGCAGAAAGCGGAGACAACCTGAAACAGAAGAAAGGTTGGCCTGAGCCCCGTTACTTGCCTCAATAGACTAACATAGTGCAGATAGCTGAACGTGTCTTGCACATTAAATCATAAACAGACAATACAAACAATACAAAAAGGAGTTAGTGCTGCATCATCTGCTCATCTGGGTGCAGGTTTCTTGAGGGTCGCGTGTCTCGGCAGTCACGCCTATCGGCATCAAACCCTGGCTCCATCACCAGAGAGGTCAGCACAGCAACCCAAGGGTCGTTTGCGTCTGGGTTTGGCGGGTTCGGATCATCTCTATCATCATCCTCTTCTCCATCACTGTCACTCGTGCCATATGACAGTTCTGCCGGTGGATGATAAGCCTTCAGGTGATTCAGGTGGGCTTTTAACTGGACTTCTGTTTCGAGGTCTTCAATCTCAAAAGCAACTGGACCTAGTCGTCTCGTAATCCTGGCAGGACCTCTCCATTTCCTGGTGAGAGGAGGTAGACCGCCCATCTTGTGCCTGTGCTCAAAGTACCACACCAATGCACCTTCAGTCGGCTGGAATTCCACCTTCTTTCCTTTGTCGTACTGCTTTCCATAGACTTGACGTGCTTCCTTTGAGGCTTTCACAGCTGCTTGACGGGCCTCTTGTAAACGTGCTTGCAAATTTATGTTTTCATCAAACACGGCTTCATTGGTGAGACCAATCTGGAAGTTAGCATGGCGGCCTGTTAGCATATACAGGGGTTGCTCTCCAGTCGTCCGGTGAATAGCCGAATTGATCTGCAGCCGTAACTCAGGAACAAATTGGTGCCAGGTTCGTGGGCGATCATTCACAAATGTGGTAAGAGCAGACTTCACCACACGATTTGTACGCTCAATCATTCCATTTGCTTGAGGATGGTAGCGAATGGTGTAGTGGTTGTGGCGTGTATTAATTTAGTGAGTTCCTGGAACATGTTACTTACAAACTGGACTCCATTGTCGGTCGGGATAACCCTAGGAGGGCCAAAGAGGGTTATCCAATGGTCCAGAAAGGCTCGGTGGACAGTGGCAGCAGAAATTTTTCCTCAGCGGTATGATCTGCAAATACCATGAATGCTGGTCTATGATGGATAATGCCCAGCGGACTGGAATGCTAGGCCCAAAGTCCATAATGTCCATCGAGACTCGTTCCAATGGAAATCTAGCCAAAGGTGTGTCAGCCATAGGAACTTTCTGCCTGTCACCTCTAGATTGTTGGCAAATCTCACAACACTCGACATAATGTCTTACATCTTTCAGCATGTTTGGCCAGTAGAACATTGACCTTGCATTTTGAAATGTTCGATAGATACCTGGGTGGGAGGCTAGTGGAGGCAGGTGCGATGCTTTTAATGCCGAGTTTCGGAGAGTGACTGGAACCACTAGTTGGTAAGTAACCCGATCTGGTAGGTGCTTCAACCGATAGAGAACACCTTCCTTCAGCTCAAAATCAGCAAGAGGAAGAGGAAGTTTCTTTGCTGGTACATTTCCCCCTTGCAGATAAATGTAAATCTCTGCAAGCTGAGGATCTGCTTTCTGTTCTTCTGCTAGGTTTTCAGGTGAGAGCTCTGTGATTGTCAGCTTTGCAACTTGTCTGGACAGTAAATCTGGGACTTTATTCATGGGACCCTCTTTGTATCGTATGTTAAAATTGTAAAAAGACAAGTCATGGGCAAACCTCGTCATTCTTGGAGACTTAGTTTTCCTGCTGAACACATATACCAAGGGTCGGTGGTCGGTGTACACTGTGAAGCGCCTTCCATACAGATACGAATCAAAAGTTCGGACTCCTTCCACAACCGCTAGGGCCTCCAAGTCAATAGCTGGATAGCGAGTCTCTGCATCCCGGAGCTTCCTGCTAAAATAAGCAACTGCATGTGGTGTATGGTCGTCATCCCTTTGCATGAGACAGGCTCCTAATGCGATGCTAGAGGCATCAGTGTGAAGCTCGAATTCCTTGCAGAAGTCAGGCTGGCGTAAGACAGGAGCAGAGATCAGTTTATCTTTCAAAGTTTCAAATGCTGCTTGTTGTTCAGGTCCCCAGGTCCAAGCTTGATCTTTCTTCAGCAACAGATGTAATGGAGATGCTAGGGTCGCATATCCAGGAACATGCTTCCTGAAGAATCCTGTTGCTCCTAGGAAACGTCGAACTTCTCTAACTGTTCGTGGTGGAGGTGTGCTAGAGATAGCCAACACCTTATCTCTGTTTGGGGAGACTCCATCAGGTGAAATCGTAAAGCCGAGGAAGTCTATGGTTGTCGCAGCAAACTGACACTTCTCCATGTTAAGCTTTAGGCTAGCCAATGAGAGCAACTGTAAAGTCTCATCAAGGTGTTGGAGGTGCTGGTCAAAGCTGTGGCTGTAGATGATGACGTCATCTAGGTAGGCTAGGGTATGACGTCCCAGTACTGATGATAGGACGACATTCATTGTTCTCTGGAATGTGGTTGGAGCTGTCGATAACCCAAAAGGAAGACGGCAGAACTGGAAGAGTCGGTAGCCATCTGAAAATGCCGTCTTTGGCCGGTCGGATTCTTCCACTTCCACACTCCAGTACGCAGCACGAGCATCTAGTGTGGTAAAGATGTTCTTTGGTCCCAGTTCATCGATGAGGTTCATTGATAAGTGGCAGAGGATATGTATCTCCCTTGGTCACTGCATTCAAGCCACGGTGGTCAACACAGAACCTGAGACCTCCGCCCTTCTTCTTAACTAGCACAACTGGGCTCATCCAGGGTGATGTTGACTCCTCAATGACCCCTGTACGAAGCATGGAGTCACATTGCTCTCGAATGACTTGCCGTGTGGAGTGAGGCAATCTCCATTGTCGGATACAAACAGGCTTTGCTTCTCCTGTATCGATTTGATGCTTAATCTCAGGGACTAAACCTACCGCTTCCTCACCACCATCAAAGAGCCCCTTGTAACGACAAAGCAGTTCAGTCAGCTTATGGCGTTGGGGTTCTTCAAGGTGGCCTAGATCTGGCTGATCTGGGTGATCATTCTGACATGCATCATGCTCCAGGAGTTCGGCGGCTTCGCAGGTGGCAATGGCAATGGATGGCGGTAGCTGTGCGTGTTCAACCTCCATCTCATCATCATTATAACCGAAGTCCTCCACTCCATACTGTCGATCAAAGCCATCCTCTTCCCACCCAAAGTCGATACTGTTACCATCTTCAAGGGAATCAGACTCGACAGGACAGTAGTTGGGCCTGGCGACGACTTCCTCAGGCATTTCGGGCAGGTGTTGAGATGGGTCATTGCTGTAGATGGCTTCTACCTGCTCAGCTGTTCCAAGGCGTGTTCCATTGTGGAGAACCATCTGTTTGGGCATTGTGTTCACCACCCACACGGAGCACCGACGATCCTTTACTTTGGTGACAGCATGGGGTAGGAGAAGTCCTTTTGGCATGGTTGGAATTACAAGGACATCACCATCGGTTGGCCCACTCCGCGAAAGAGACCCTTCTACAAAACAGCCACTGTGAGCTGCAATATTTGCACGGTGTACAAGATGCACTGCTGCAACTGCCGGGGAATCTTGGTTAGACTCTGGTGCATCTTCACTGGCAATTTCTGTGGGTGACAGGGGTTTGATGCAGCAAATCTTGAGAGACTCTGCATCAGTGTAGACAACTGAGAACGTGTGTCCCTGCAGAGTAATGGTGGCATTCCCAGTTAAGCCTTCAGAGGAGAAAGTAAAGTCCAGCAGCCTGAGGAGATCCATCCCAATAAGAATGTCACCTGGTAAGGAAACGTCAACCACACTGGCCTGATGAACGATGGTGGAATCATCAGCCATATGAAAATGAAGTGTCACCTCAGCAGACACATGAAGTGGTTTCCCTGTTACTCCTCGGAGAATCTTGTTGGAGGGTTTGTGCTGAAGCTTTTGGCAAGACGTGATCATAGCTATGACACTAGGCTTTATCAACGTGGCCTCAGATCCAGTGTCAAGAAAGCACAGGGTTGTCTTGCCGTTAATATTGAGTCCCACGAGAGGCCGTCCTGACAACCTGGGGGAACTCAACATGGCTATCTGTGGGGTTACGGTTTCTGTCTGTGTATAGGTGGAAGTTATTGCCCCCTTCTGTAACTCTGCCAGCTGGACCGGGGGGGGGTTCTTGCTGGCCAGTCGGAAAGGGACATTGTCTGGCCATGTGCCCAGATCTCCGGCAACGGTAACAGATGATGTCTCTGAGAGTATGGGGTCTGTTCCGGGTGGAAGCTGCATTAGAAGCTGCTCGGCACTCTGAGATGTTGTGGGTGGTTGTTCCATGGAAGCTACACCAGAGATCACGGGATGGAGCAGGTTGTGAGCTCTTCACCTGTGCAGCTATGGGGCAAGCGTACAAGTCCCGGGCTCTTGGTGGGCGATCAGGATAACGGTGGTGGTCACGGTCATCTAGGAACTCATTTGGGGACTGGTGTTGTGTAGCCGACTCATGCCTGATCCCATTCCTGGAGTTCCATATCCTCTGGGCTGCTTCTGCAAGCTGCATGGGTGAGCAATCATCTTTGAGAGCCAAGAAGACCCTCAGCCAGGATGGGATACCCGACGAACAAGCTCGGAGGGTTCACCTATGGCTTCTCGATGATCACGATACCCTTGGTAAACGTGCCCTTCCAACTGGAGATAAAAATCCATGGGTGCCTGCACTGAAGTCATCCTGTTCTCGTAGAGCACCTTATAAAAAAACAGCAGACGTGTAGGTTCCCCTAAACTTGGTGCGTAGAGAGGCCTTAAACGTCTCCCAGTCTCGGATGTAGTCGAACAGGGGAGAGTTTATAATAAGCTCTGCTGGACCTCGACAGTTTGCTCGTGCAGCCTGAATGTAAGCCTCGTCAGTAGGTGGTTTCACGAGGTTTTCAATGGAGCGAATCCGGGCTTCCACTTCCTGGTTCCTTTTCAGCGGCTGAGATGCTGAAGTGTCTCCTTTAAAATGGGGGACCGACTCCCTGGCTACAACATAGGACACAGCTGAAGTATGGTCTTGAGATGTGGAATGGCTATTCAGAGGCCCATGCTGCATTGTAGCTGTTAGTTGCTGTGCACCCTGAGGCAATCGAGAACTACGTGGCTGGGGGTCTGGAGGAAGCTGATCAGAAATCTGCCTCTGAATATAAACTCCGGAGTTGTCAGAGAGGTGGAGATGTGCTTCTGGTGGCTGCAAAACACGTCTCTCCCTGTTTTGATGCCTCTCTCGTTCGAGTTCAAACTCCTTTTCAGCTAATTGCCGTCGTAAATTTTCTATTTCCTTATCTCGCTGAACACTAGCAGGAGGCTCCTGGGGCTGAAGAACTTCGACCTCTCCATCTGTCTGTCGAGGACGAGACACAGCTTCTTCCTGACGAGCAAGCCTGTCGTTAAATTGCTGCGTCTGTGCCTTTATTTCTCCAAGCTCAGTAGACAAGGCCTCGATCTTGTCAAGGATTTGGGCTAGCACGGTAACCTCTCCCTCCATGGCTCTCACAGCTTCCTATACTTCCGGATTTGAGCCGCCCACGACTATAGGGAGCTGATCGACAGAGATAGACAAGCCTGTTACCAGAGAACGGTCACGGGAACTAGGGTGGCTGGAAGATCGTAAATTCCTACGATTTCCCGTGTTCTTGCCTTTGGGCATTCTGTATACAATGCGCCGCCACACAATCAAGAAGCACTCTAGCACTATTCACAAAACTTTTGCAATGTTCGTTAACCACCTAATACGGTTTTAAAATGCTCACTGCACTGATAAAAATACACTGTTTAGGCACTTTTCAATGTTCATAGACTCAAACTATTCACAAACCCGTTACTACATTTTCTTTTCAATGTCCTTGCACCTTTAACTCATCACTGTACCACTTTAAAAAGAACACTGCACTAGTAGACTGACATTACACTTTTTTAACAAAGTCACTGCACCTTTCACAAAGGCACTGCACTGAACAAAAATCACTTACACAAGTCACTGTATGATCCAGGGAACTGGCGAATGAGAATTATAGACAAAACAGAGGCATACAGTGTCCCTAAAACTAACGAGAGCCACTAAACAAGCCTAGCTGGGCGAGCGGGTATTTAGACACATAAATCTAACTCTGCAAGAGAAGAGAATTATGCTGTAAGAAAAGGCCACGCTCTTGAAAACTACACATTTATGATATCACTGAAAAAAAGAAAGGACACAGAATACATAACAAAGTGGCTCTCCTAAGACTCCCGCAGGAGGTACAATGTTCGTGCATGATATAGCCTGACAGGAAGTAACTGAATGTGCCGGACGTTCTCAGCCTACAAGGAACTTCGAAATTTTCTCCTGATCGATGCTCATTAAAGGTACATCCCACCGTTAGCCACCAAATTGTAAGGATGGTTGTTGGTCCGCAACGAGGAGCCCGACATTAACCCCAGCCTCATGAAGCGAGCTGAAGCCTCTCGTGAAGCGAGAACGGCTTAGGGACGCAAATAAGGGTCCCGTTCACTCTCCTGAATAACTTGATACAGATCCTGGGCCTGTAAAATGGTAGCGAGCAGTGACCCAGGATCCTACGCAGGCTTGACATGTACCCTGAGCGGAGAAATATGATACGAAGTCCTTGTGGCTCAGCTTATCATTTAAAACATGACAAATAAGAGAACTTAAAAGATACTGAAAAGATAAAACTGCTTAAGGCATAAAATGTAAAACAAGAACACATACTAAAATTACGTTAATTTACTAAAATACAGGATAAGAAAAATAAAGTTACGGTAACTTACTTAAAAAAGATAAAATATTAACTATTAGACTTAAAAGGGGACTGAAGGTTTAAAAGAAACGAAGTGGGAAGAGCCGAATCCTGAAGGGCTTCGGCGTAAAATACATCTAAAGCACTTAAAACAATAAAAACATAATAAAACAAAACATAAAAGACAACGTCCAGCAAATGACCTAGACAAGTAACGGGAAGTCTGCTCAGTACAACCTTTGTTCTGCTGACGTCTCAGGCTGAAGTAAATCCAGAGGGGGTGACACAAACACAGTTTCAGATAGATCTCCCCTTTTATTGTTCCACGGTTCCGTATTTATACACGGACGTCACGTGACATTGATGACGTCACTGCCTTCATTTTCACAAAATTCAATAATAAACATAATTAAAATATGAAAAATACATGGTATGTACAAAATTAAACGAGAATGATAAAAAAGTTATAAGGCTAAGACAAATAATTAAAACCATTGAAAAATAAGGCTTATTAAAAAGTACTGACGTCATTGACATCGCTAAAAAAGCTAAAAAGACGATGTCAGTAACGTAAACATGAATAAAAAACATTTATATGGTAAAATCATAAAAATCAAAATACAAATACATACAATGAAAAGACAAGTTTACAATATAAAAAGGACAAACCCCGTCATGCTCGTCTATAAATCGAATAAAAAGCTAAAATAAGAATACGAAAAATAAATCTTAATTTAAAAAAGAACAATAAAAATGACGATCAAAGTGATTAAAAACACTAAATAAAATAGTACGGAGGCAACCTTTAAGAACTAAAACAATAAAAGACATCAATCATTACTTAAGAGAACGAAATAAAACACAGAAAACCTGATACACTCGACTTAGAAAATGAGGTAAAATAAAGGGAAACTTAACTAAAAGTGAGCAGGGGTAAAACGATAATGAAAATAAAAAGGAGATCTGGACACCCCACCTGGATTCTGCTGTGTCTCTCTGAGGCGAGGTTTGAAGAACCTCCACAATAATCATGATGATAATAACAGGAATTGTCTCCATATATAATATAAAAAAGGTAAAAGAAAAACATTCCCAAAAGTCGAAAAAGCGGCAAAATCTAGAGAAATATAGCCTTTTGAGAGTATACTCCAAAATGGCGTTTTTTCGATTTCTTTGGTGATTTCGGCAATTATTAGGGTAATAATGATAATAATTACCAGAATTTTATTAATCATAACAATAATGACGATAAAAGTGAGAATAAAGAGAATTTTGATAACATTTGAATATTATTATTATTATTATTATTATTATTATTATCATTATTATTATTATTATTATTATTATTATTATTATTACTATTATCTTAATTATTAGTATTATTGCAAAAAAGTATATTATAACTGTAATAATAACAATAATAATAATAAGTATAATAATAATAATAATAATGCTAGTGGTTATAATATTGTTATTAGTATTATTATTGTTATTATTATCATTATTATTATTTGTACTGGTAGTATAATTGCAAAAATAATTAATATAACAGTAATAATTACAGTAATAACGATACTAATTAAGATAATGATATAAATAATTATTATAAAATCGTTATTACTGTTATTATTATTGTTATTACTATTATTATTGTTGTGGTTATTAGTATTATTGCAAAAATATATACTATAACTCCAATGATTGCAATAATAATGATAACAATTGCAATAATGATGATAATAATTGCAATAATGATGATAATGATGATGATAAAGATAATAATGATGATAATCATGATAATGATGATGATAATAACAGGAATTGTCTCCATATATAATATAAAAAAGGTAAAAGAAAAACATTCCCAAAAGTCGAAAAAGCAGCAAAATCTAACGAAATATAGCCATTTGAGAGTATACTCCAAAATGACGTTTTTTCGATTTCTTTGGTGATTTCGGCAATTATTAGGGTAATAATGATAATAATTACCAGAATTGTATTAATCATAACAATAATGATGATAAAAGTGAGATAAAGAGAATTTTGATAACATTTGAATATTATTATTATTATTATTATTATTATTATTATAATTTATTTATTTACTTTTTTATTATTATTATTATTATTATATTATTATTATTATTATTTATTATTAACTATTATCTTAATTATTAGTATTATTGCCAAAAATAATATTATTTACTGTAATAATAACATAATAATAATAAGTTTTAATAATAATAATAATAATGCTAGTGGTTATAATTTTGTTATTAGTTTATTATTGTTATTATTATCATTATTATTATTTGTACTGGTAGTATAATTGCAAAAATAATTATTATAACAGTAAAAATTGCAATAATAATGATAACAATTGCAATAATGATGATAATAATTGCAATAAAGATGATAATGATGATGATAATGATGATAATGATGATGATAACGATAATAATGATGATAATCATGAAAATTATGATGATATAAACAGGAATTGTCTCCATATATAATATAAAAAAGGTAAAAGAAAAACATTCCAAAAGTCGAAAAGCGCAAAATCTAGCGAAATATAGCCTTTTGAGAGTATACTCCAAAATGACGTTTTTTCAATTTCTTTGATGATTTCGGCAATTATTAGGGTAATAATGATAATAATTACCAGAATTGTATTAATCATAACAATAATGATGATAAAAGTGAGAAGAAAGAGAATTTGATAACATTTGAATTATTATTATTATTATTATTAGTATTATTATATTATTATATATTTTTATTATTATTATTATTATATTATTATTATTATTATTATTATTACTGTTATCTTAATTAGTAGTATTATTGCCAAAAATATATTATAACTGTAATAATAACAATAATAATAATAATATAATGCTAGTGGTTATAATATTGTTATTAGTATTATTATTGTATTATTATCATTATTATTATTTGTACTGGTAGTATAATTGCAAAAATGATTATTATAACAGTAATAATTACAGTAATAACGATATTAATTAGATGATGATAAAAATAATTATTATAAAATCGTTATTATTGTTATTATTATTGTTATTACTATTATTATTGTTGTGGTTATTAGTATTATTGCACAAATATATACTATAACTCCAATGATTGCAATAATAATGATAACAATTACAATAATGATGATAATAATTGCAATAAAGATGATAATGATGATGATAATGATGATAATGATGATAATGATGATGATAACGATAATAATGATGATAATCATGATAATGATGATGATAATAACAGGAATTGTCTCCATATATATATAAAAAGGTAAAAGAAAAACATTCCAAAAAGTCGAAAAGCGGCAAAATCAGCGAAATATACCCTTTTTTGAGAGTTTACTCCAAATGACGTTTTTTCGATTTCTTGGGTGATTTCGGCAATTATTAGGGTAATAATGATAATGATTACCAGAATTGTATTAATCATAACAATAATGATGATAAAAGTGAGAATAAAGAGAATTTTGATAACATTGAATATTTTTATTATTATTTTTATTAAATATTATTATTATTATTATTATTATTATTATTATTATTATTACTATTATCTAATTATTAGTATTATTGCCAAAACATATATTATAACTGTAATGATAACAATAATAATAATAAGTATAATAATAATAATAATAATGCTAGTGGTTATAATATTGTATTTAGTATTATTATTGTTATTATTATCATTATTATTATTTGTAGGGTAGTATAATTGCAAAATAATTATTATAACAGTAATAATTACAGTAATAACGATACTAATTAAGATAATGATATAAATAATTATTATAAAATCGTTATTATTGCTATTATTATTGTTATTACTATTATTATTGTTGTGGTTATTAGTATTATTGCAAAAATATATACTATAACTCAATGATTGCAATAATAATGATAACAATTGCAATAATGATGATAATAATTGCAATAATGATGATAATGATGATGATAAACGATAATAATGATGATAATCATGATAATGATGATGATAATAACAGGAACATTCTCCATATATAATATAAAAAGGTAAAAAAAAAAACATTCCTAAATGTCGAAAAAGCGGCAAAATCTAGCGAAATATAGCTTTTGAGAGTAGACTCCAAAATGACGTTTTTTCGATTTCTTGGTGATTTCGGCAATTATTAGGGTAATAATGATAATAATTACCAGAATTGTATTAATCATAACATAATGATGATAAAAGTGAGAATAAAGAGAATTTGATAACATTTGATTATTATTATTATTATTATTATTATTATTATTATTATTATTATTATTATTATTTTATTATTATTACTATTATCTTAATTATTAGTATTATTGCCAAAAAATATATTATAACTGTAATAATAACAATAATAATAAATAAGTATAATAATAATAAAAATAATAATGCTAGTGGTTATAATTTTGTATTAGTATTATTATGTTATTATTATCATTATTATTATTTGTACTGGTAGTATAATCGGAAAAATAATTATTATAACAGTAATAATTACAGTAATAACGGTACGCCGGGCACGCCTATTGGCGTGATAGTCGTAATCCCCGTCCCGACGGGACGCCATACACGGGGAAATTTTGTATCCCTGTATATATGAATGTTTTTGAGCTTTTTTGTAGAATATAAAATTTAATATGCTTGAATTGATTATACAAATATATGTGTATATGTTTAGTTCGATATACGTGTTTATTTGTCGTGTTTGTGCTTGTTCGACGTTTTTTCGCATAAGCGGTCCCGCTCCCGCCTATACGCGTGGGTTACTGGACCCGTCCGATGGGTAGTCTACTAGCGTGCTATCGTAATACAACCTTTCCCGACGGGGACGCCTACCACGTGCAATTTGTTCGTACAGTGACGGGAGAGGACGGTCATTGCGTAAGTATTTGAAAAGGGAGAAGTAAGTTGTGTGGCAGCATGTGAAAGGGTGTGAGTGTGTGTGAAAAGTGTGTAAGGGACTATACGGTGACGGGGAGAGGATGGTCATTGCAGTAAGTATTTGAAAAAGGAAGAAGTAAGTTGTGTGGCAGTATGTGAAAAGGGGATAAATGTGTGAGCGTGTGTAAAAGGGGTGTAAAAGGGACCCTGCGGTGACGGGGAGAGGACGGTCACGAGGAAATCCCGGTTTTTGAAATGTTATTAGAAATTTTCCCTTTATTTTTCTCTCTGAACCAAACCAGTCACTCAGCAAGTTTTCTACCATGACGTTCGTCCTTACTGTACTTTGTGTCTGTGTGAGAATGAGAGCAAAGAGAGAGAGAGAGAGCATGTGCGTGCGTGTGTGTGTGTGTGGGTGGGTTGTGTGTGTGTGTGAGAGAGAGAGAGAGAAGAGAGCATGTGTGTGTGTGGGTGTGTGGTGTGTGTGTGAGAGAGAGAGAGAGAGAGAGAGCATGTGCGTGTGTGTACGTTTCTGCATGTGCGTGTGTGTACGTGTGTACGTTTCTGCATGTGCGTGTTTTACGTGATTTTCTAGATTTTTTGGGGGGACAATGATTGCCAGTAGAGTAGTTCAGCCATAGTTTACCACTTTTCCCCGAATTACCTCACGTGCCCGACATGGCGAATCTGTTTGGCTAATCCCTTTGAAAAATCGCAATAAAAGGCGACCCAGAGGGGAAGGTAATCCGGGCCATAAGTGAAAGGCCCGGGCGAAGCCAGAACTTCGAAAATCTCAAGCAAGGGAAGGTAATCATTTGGGATGAAGAATTTGCCTTCGACAAATGTCAAGAAAAACTCTCTGTACGCCGCGGCCGCAAGCCAAGGATTTCCCCTGCTGTTCGGGTCTCTCGTTCGCGACGTTGAGCCCCCCAGCCATCGACGTGGGGAAACCCAAACGCTTGGGGAAGCCCCAGATCCTTTCTATACCTGTATTCTACAGACGAAGAGGATTATACACCTCCTCTGAAATTGCCTGACTAGCGATCTCTCTGGTAAGTTTTCCTTTTTTGACTTGTAAAAAACATTGACTTTGTTCTGCATAAAAAGACTATTTCCACAGAGAACTCACGTTTACCTTTGTATTTTTTTACAGAAGTTGAAATCTCCACTCGATTTGACGGTGACGACTCGGTTTGGGGAGGGATCCCAGTTCGATACCGAAGAGTCGGGTGTGGACGACGACTCAGATGAAAATTTTGACTATGTCCCGCTGGTGGATACCTCTTTTGGGCTCCGACGAGCCCTCACAGAATACGTCAGACGACATTTGGGAGCGTAATGCTCCGGGACTCCCCCTTTTTGTTGGTCGAAGAGGAGAATTTTGTCAGGCGTCACTGCTTCGAGGGGGCACCGGGTGTGAAGCACCCCTTGAAGACTCGTCGACCCATTAGAAGTGTTCACCGTGTGTCCCAGAGGAGTTGTTTCAGACCATCGTGGACGAGACGAATCGGTAAGTAAAAACAATATCTCTGTATATTCTGACTTGAAAATCGTAATTTTCTACATGTCTTTTTTTGAAAACCCCCTGATTTTACAAAGTCTTTTCTTCCAACCACAGGTATGTTC